>NC_091995.1:73436978-73736978 GCF_044704955.1 Pristiophorus japonicus
CCCACCCAATCTCTTCTTTTTCCCTCCCCCCCCCCCCCCCGCCCCCCCCCCATCTGAAACACAGACACTGACAGACAGAGAATGAGAGACACACAGACAAACAGAGAGATAGAGACACTGACAGAGACACACTGAGGGGGGCATCCCAGCACGCTGTTGGAGGGCTCCCGGTGCTGCAGTTGGTAAGTAGAAAATGTTTTATTTATTGATTTAAAAAAAAAATTATTTCTTATTAATTTTTTTTGGATTGATTTATTGGCTGATTTATTGATGAATTTATAATTTATTATTGATGATGTCTCTTTATTTGTAAAACTGAAGTGTTTAATGTTTGTAAACTTCCCTTTAAACCCCCCCCCCCCCCGCCCCCCAACCATTCCCTACGCCTGATTTGTAACCTACCTACGCCTGATTTTCTAAAGTGTAGACAAGGTGTTTTCGAGCGTACAAAAATCTTCACTTATTCCATTCTAAGTTAGTTTGGAGTAAGCTTTCACTCACAAAACTTTGAAATCAGGCGAAAGTGGCCGGACACGCCCCCTTTTGAAAAAAAAATCTGTTCCAAAGTGAAACAGTTCTAACTGACTCGAACTGAAGCAAACTAAATGTCGAGAATTCCGATTTCTAAGATACTGCGTTCTACACCAGTTGCTCCTAAAAATCAGGAGCAAATCATGTGGAAACTTGGGGCCTTAAGGAGGGAGTTCCAGAGCTTTTGGGCCCAGGCAACTGAAGGCACTACCACCGATGGTTGAGCAGTTATTATGAGGGATGTTCAGGAGGCCAGAATTTGACAAGCGCAGACATCTTATGGGATTGTGAGGCTGAAAAAGATTGGAGCTAGGGAGAGGCAAGTATGTGGAATGATTTGTAAACAAGGATGAGAATTTTGAAATCAAGGTGTTGTTTAACTGGGAGCCAATGTAGGTCAGAAAGCACAGGGGTGGGTGATATTGATGGTGCGGTAAATCTAAAGGTAACAAATGCATGGACAAAGGTTTCAGTGGCAAGTATGGGCTGGGGAAGGATTGGAGGGGAACAATGTTAGATGTGGAAGTGGATGGTCTTTGTGATGGAACGGATAAGAGCTCCGTAGCTAAACTGGATGCTTATGTTGCAAAACAGAGTCTAAAGTTATTTTAAAAGGGAATTAGCTGCTTGAAAAAGAGGAATATTTTAAAAGTATGGAGATTAGGCTTGGTGGCTTGTGAAGAATGTTACTGGTACAGATCTGACGGACTTAATGCCCAGTTTCGACATAGTATTAAATAGTAATTGCAGCACAGAAACAGGACATTCGGCCCAATAGGTCTGTGCCGGAGTTTATGATCCACATGAGCCTCCTCCCACCTTACTTCATCTAATCGTATCAACCGTATATTCTTCTATACCTTTCTCCCTTATGTACTTATCGAGCTTCCCTTTGAATGCATCGAAGCTATTTTTCTCGACTACCCCTTGTGGTTGCACGTTCCACATTCTCATCACTCTTTGGGTGAAGAAGTTTCTCCTGAATTCTTATATTTATATTGATATTGATGGCCCCTAGTTTTGTACTCCCCCACAAGAGAAAATATCTTCTCTACATTTACCCTATCAAACCCTTTCATAATTTTGAAGACCTCTTCAGTTCACCGAAGAGAAGAGTCCCAGCCTGTAGAAACATAGAAACATAGAAAATAGGTGCAAGAGTAGGCCATTCAGCCCTTCTAGCCTGCACCACCATTCAATGAGTTCATGGCTGAACATGAAACTTCAGTACCCCCTTCCTGCTTTCTTGCCATACCCCTTGATCCCCCGAGTAGTAAGGACTTCATCTAACTCCCTTTTGAATATATTTAGTGAATTGGCCTCAACTACTTTCTGTGGTAGAGAATTCCACAGGTTCACCACTCTCTGGGTGAAGAAGTTTCTCCTCATCTCGGTCCTAAATGGCTTACCCCTTATCCTTAGACTGTGACCCCTGGTTCTGGACTTCCCAACATTGGGAACATTCTTCCTGCATCCAACCTGTCCAAACCCGTCAGAATTTTAAACGTTTCTATGAGCTCCCCTCTCGCTCTTCTGAACTCCAGTGAATACAAGCCCAGTTGATCCGGTTTTTCTTGATAGGTCAGTCCCACTATCCCGGGAATCAGTCTGGTGAATCTTCGCTTCACTCCCTCAATAGCAAGAATGTCCTTCCTCAAGTTAGGAGACCAAAAATGTACACAATACTCCAGGTGTGGCCTCACCAAGGCCCTGTACAACTGTAGCAACACCTCCCTGCCCCTGTACTCAAATCCCCTTGCTATGAAGGCCAACATGCCATTTGCTTTCTTAACTGCCTGCTGTACCTGCATGCCAACCTTCAATGACTGATGTACCATGACACCCAGGTCTCGTTGCACCTTCCCTTTTCCTAATCTGTCACCATTCAGATAATAGTCTGTCTCTCTGTTTTTACCACCAAAGTGGATAACCTCACATTTATCCACATTATACTTCATCTGCCATGCATTTGCCCACTCACCTAACCTATCCAAGTCACTCTGCAGCCTCATAGCATCCTCCTCGCAGCTCACACTGCCACCCAACTTAGTGTCATCCGCAAATTTGGAGATACTACATTTAATCCCCTCGTCTAAATCATTAATGTACAATGTAAACAGCTGGGGCCCCAGCACAGAACCTTGCGGTACCCCACTAGTCACTGCCTGCCATTCTGAAAAGTACCCATTTACTCCTACTCTTTGCTTCCTGTCTGACAACCAGTTCTCAATCCACGTCAGCACACTACCCCCAATCCCATGTGCTTTAACTTTGCACATTAATCTCTTGTGTGGGACCTTGTCGAAAGCCTTCTGAAAGTCCAAATATACCACATCAACTGGTTCTCCTTTGTCCACTTTACTGGAAACATCCTCAAAAAAATTCCAGAAGATTTGTCAAGCATGATTTCCCTCTCACAAATCCATGCTGACTTGGACCTATCATGTCACCTCTTTCCAAATGCGCTGCTATGACATCCTTAATAATTGATTCCATCATTTTACCCACTACTGAGGTCAGGCTGCTTTCTCTCTCCCTCCTTTTTTAAAAAGTGGGGTTACATTGGCTACCCTCCACTCGATAGGAACTGATCCAGAGTCTATGGAATGTTGGAAAATGACTGTCAATGCATCCACTATTTCCAAGGCCACCTCCTTAAGTACTCTGGGATGCAGTCCATCAGGCCCTGGGGATTTATCGGCCTTCAATCCCATCAATTTCCCCAACACAATTTCCTGACTAATAAAGATTTCCCTCAGTTCCTCCTCCTTACTAGACCTTCTGACCCCTTTTTTATCCGGAAGGATGTTTGTGTCCTCCTTAGTGAATACTGAACCAAAGTACTTGTTCAATTGGTCTGCCATTTCTTTGTTCCCCGTTATGACTTTCCCTGATTCTGACTGCAGGGGACCTACGTTTGTCTTTACTAACCTTTTTCTCTTTACATACCTATAGAAACTTTTGCAATCCGCCTTAAGCTTCTTCTCGTACTCCATTTTCCCTGCCCTAATCAAAACCTTTGTCCTCCTCTGCTGAGTTCTAAATTTCTCCCAGTCCCCAGGTTCGCTGCTATTTCTGGCCAATTTGTATGCCACTTCCTTGGCTTTAATACTATCCCTGATTTCCCTTGATAGCCACGGTTGAGCCACCTTCCCTTTTTTATTTTTACGCCAGACAGGAATGTACAATTGTTGTAATTCATCCACGCGGTCTCTAAATGTCTGCCATTGCCCATCCACTGTCAACCCCTTAAGTATAATTCGCCAATCTATCCTAGCCAATTCACACCTCATACCTTCAAAGTTACCCTTCTTTAAGTTCTGGACCATGGTCTCTGAATTAACTGTTTCATTCTCCATCCTAATGCAGAATTCCACCATATTACGGTCACTCTTCCCCAAGGGGCCTCGCACAATGAGATTGCTAATTAATCCTCTCTCATTACACAACACCCAGTCTAAGATGGCCTCCCCCCTAGTTGGTTCCTCGACATATTGGTCTAGAAAACCATCCCTTATGCACTCCAAGAAATCCTCCTCCACCGTATTGCTTCCACTGTACAGTCCTTCCTGATCAGTTATAACCTTCCAGTTCTGGTATCATTCCTGTAAATCGTTTTTGCACCTTCTCCAGTGCCTCTATATCCATTTTGCAATATGGAGACCAGAATTGTCCACAGTACTCCTAAGAATCTGCAAAGGGAAATAGATAGGCTAAGTGGGCAAAAATTTGGCAGATGGAAAATGTGAAGTTATCCACTTTGGCAGGAAAAATAAAAAAGTAAATTATTATTTAAATAGGGCGAGATTGAAAAATGCTGAGGGATCTGGGGGTCCTTGTACATGAAACACAAAGTTAGTGTGCAGGTACTGCAAGTAATTAGGAAGTCACATGAAATGTTGGCCTTTATTGCAAGGGGGATGGAGTATAAAAGTAGGAAAGTCCTGCTACACTTGCAGCACACTGTAGCAACTGAGACCACACCTGGAGTATTGCATATAGTTTTGGTCTCCTTATTTACGGCAGTTTGGAGCGGGTTTACCAGGTTGATTCCTGAGATGAAGGGGTTAATCTTATAACGAAAGGTTGAGCCTATACTCATTGCAGTTCAGAAGAATGAGAAGTGATCCTATTCAAATGTATAAGATTCTGAGGGGGCTTGGCAGGATAGATGCAAAGAGGATGTTTTCCCTCGTGGGGGAAACTAGAACTAGGGAACATAGTTTCAGAATGAGGGGTCGCCCATTTAAAATGGAAATTTGGAGGAATCTCTTCTGAGGGTCACTAATCTTTGGAATTATCTACCCCAGAGAACTGTGGAGGCTGGGTCATTGAATATATATAAGGTGGTGATACAGATTTTTGTATGATAAGGGAATCAAGGGTTATGGGAGCAGGCAGGAAAATGGAGTTGAGGCCAAGATCAGATTCGTCATGATCTTATTGAACGCCGGAGCAGGCTCAAGGAGCCAAATGGCCTACTCCTGCTCCTATTTATTATGTTCTTGTGTGTGGTCTAACCAAGGTTCTATATAAGTTTAACATAACTTCTCTGCTTTTGAATTCTGTTCCTCTAGAAAGGAAACGCAGTGCTTTGTTTGCATTTTTATGGCTTTGTTAACTTGCATTGCTACTTCTAATTTGTAAATCTGTACCCCTAAATCCCTTTGTTCCTCTACCCCATTTAGACTCTCTCTTTTTCCAAGGAGTGGGTGGCCCCATTATTTCACCTACTAAAATTCATCACCTCGCACTGATCTATATTAAAATTGATTTTCCATTTATACACCTATTCTGCAAACTTGTTAATGTCTTGTATTTTGTCGTAGATTTAAGCTTATCCAAAACTCTGCTGCCTGCGTCCTAACTCTCACCACGTCCCATTCACCCATCACCCCTGTGCTCGCTGATTTACATTGGCTCCGGTTAAGCAACGCCTCGATTTTCAGATCCTTGTTTTCAAATCCTTCCATGGCCTCGCCCCTCCCTATCTCTGTTATCTCCTCCAGCTCCACAACCCTCCGAGATGTCTGCACTCCAGCAATTCTGGCCTCTTGAATAGCCCCAAATTCAATTGCTCCATATTGGTGGCCATGCTTTCAGCTGCCTGGGCCCTAAGCTCTGGAATTCCCTCCCTAAAACTCTCCAGCTCTCTACCTCGCTTTCCTCCTTTAAGAAGCTTCTTAAAACCTACCTCTTTGACCAAGCTTTTGGTCCCCTGTCCTAATATCATCTTATACGGCTCAGTGTCAAAATTTGTTTTTTAACGCTTCTGTGAAGTGCTTTTGAGACATTTTACTTTGTTAAAAGTGCTATATAAATACAAATTGTTGCAGCCTTCCTCCGTAATAACTACACCCCCCCCCCCCCCCCACCCATTTAGTGTTAGCTGCAAATGTTGATATTGTACTTCCAATGCCCGAGTCCAAATCATTTTATATAAACGGTGAACACCAGTGGTCCCAGCACCAGTCCCTGTGGATCACCAGTTCCCACCTTTCGCCAGTCTGAGTAACTATCTTTAATCCCTACTCTCTTTTCCGTTTTGTAGCTAGCTTGCTATCCATTCTGCTACTTGTCCCCTCACTCCACATTCTCTGACGTCAGTCTTGAGTCTACTATGCGGTACCTTACTTAAAATTCAAGTATATTACAGCCACTGCATTACCCTTGTCTACTCTTTCTGTTCAAAGAATTCAATAAAGTTGGTCAAGAATGACCTTGCATTTTGAAATCCGTGCTGACTATTCTTTGTTATATTTTCTATTTCTATATGTTTCCTATTATATCTTTTGAGTAAAGTTTTTTCATCTTTTCTACCACCGACATTAAGCTAACTGGTCTATAGTTCCATGGACTTGCCTACTCTTAGTATGCGCAGATGCAATCCATCTGAACCAGGGGTTTTATCCTCTCTACGTTTGACGCGTTTATCAATTATCTCCTCCATTTCTATCTTAAATGTCTTGATAAATTTTTTTGATCTCTTCTAATGTCTTGTCCATCCTGTTAGTCTCCCTGGTAAATACTGAGGCAAAGTAACTATTAAATATGTCTGCCTTTTTGCTGTCATTACCTGTGAGTTTATCTTGTGCATTCCTTAGTGGCTCTATCCTGACCCTGATTTTCCTTTTGTTGTTCATGTGTCTGTAGAATATTTTACTATTTCTTATATTCTTCGATCACTTTGTTTTGTAGTTTATCTTTGACTTCCTAATTGATTTTATGATGCCTTTCCTAACCTCTTTGTATTCTCTTTTGTCATCCTCTCCTTTATTGTCTATGTACTTTGTGTATGTTTTTTTTCTTTAGTTTTCATTTTTCCATCATCTCTTTATTCATCCATAGTGTTTCATTATTGGCTAGTTCTTATTTTTTAGCTGAGTATATTTCTCCTGAACACACTAGATCACCTTTTTTAAATATTTCCCACTGCTGTTCATCTGTCTATTTTTTTCCAGTTTATATTCCCTAGTTCCATTCTCATCCCCTCAAAATGAGCTTTTTTTCCAATCTATTACTTTGATCTTAGTCTTGCATATGTCTTTCTCAATCATAGTCTGAAACCTTATTGTTCTGTGTTCGCTATTGCCTAGATGTTCCCCTATGCTTACTTCTCTTATCTGCTCTGGTTCATTTCTCATTTCTAGATCCAGCATTGATTCCTCTCTTGTGGGGCTTCTTGCGTACTGGGTAAGAAAAGAGTCCTGTACATTCCATTAAAAACTCCACTCCTCTTTCCTCTTTCCCTACCTCCTCTTAAGTTTATTTAGAGATAGTTGAAATCTCCCATGGTTATTCTATACCTTTTATTCATCCTATAGATTTTCCTACATATTTCTTTCTCCACTTCCCTTCCACTATTATATGGTCTGTCGTTATACACCTAGTAGCGTGATTGATTCCTTCTTATGGTTTATCTCAATCCATATGGATTCCGTTTCAATTTTAATGTTAATTGTGCCCCTTTTTTCTACTGCCTATGTTATCTCTAATTAATACAGCTACCCCTGCCTTCCTTCCTTCCTTCCTTCCCTCTGCTTTCTAAATACATTATATCCTGCAATATTTAACTGCCAATCCTGTTCTTTGTGTAGCCATGTTTCAGTTATCTCTACATCTGGTTCCTTGCCATCCATCATTACCTTCAATTCCCCTGTTTTACTTTGGATGCAGTGTACATTGCTGTATAGGCAGTTTCATTCATTGGTCTTTATACTTGTGTTCTATAACTTTATCTGTTCCCTGACCCTTACTCCTTTTCTTCGTCTGACCTTTACTCTCAATACCTAGTTATCTTCAGACTTGTGCTATTTTCACCAGAACCCTCCTGCCCCATCGTCTTACTAGTTTAAAGTCTATTCCACAACCCTATTTATCCTTTTATCTAGGATTCTAGTCCCATTCTGGTTCAGGTGGAGCACGTTCCAACGATACAACTCCTTCCTGTCCGTGTCCCATGAAATGGAACCCCACCTTCCCACACTGTTCTTTCACCTTTCTGAACCCCTATGCCAATTAGGATGTGGCTTGGGCAGTAATCCCGAGATGACCACACGTGAGGTCCTGTTTTTAAAATTTAGTTCATGGCTTTTGATATTCCCGAAGCAGCAACGTTCCCATGGAGCGCAGCGTTCTGGAGCTCCCGCACAGCTGGTTCACCGGCTTTTAAATGGGGGAAAAAACACGCATATGCAGTATTTAGAATGGGCCACACAGACCCTTAAAGGGACTCTCATCCAAAAAAATTAAAGAGAACATTGCTCAGCAGAACCTCCTCTCTCTTTTCCAATGTCATTGGTCCCAAAATGGACCACGACATCTGCATCTTTCAAGTTCCTCTCCAGTTGTTCCAAAATATCCTTTATCCTGCGGATTGTCCTCTGAGGAGAGATTGAGTAGACTAGGCCTATATTCTCTAGAGTTTAGGTGATCTTAATTGGAACATACAAAATTCTTACACGGCTTGACAGGGTAGATGCAGGGAAGTCTAGAACTAGGGATCACAGACACAGAATAAGTGTGTGTCAGAATGTCTAACTCGTGCTCCAGCTCAATGACTGCGTAGCAGTGTCTCGAGGCAGAGCTATTTCCTACAGATGTGGTCATCGGGACAGTTTCACTGTCCACAAATTTCCACATCCTGACACACTGCCTGTACTAACATTTCTAATCTTGATTTATTTATTGTTAGCAGTAATTTATTTCTAGAACTAATAGAATCATTTGCGGTCTAGATTATTAGTAGATGGATTTAGCTTGATTTCAAATTAATTAGTAATTAGTTACTGATTATTTATTACTTTATTTAACTATTTAAAGTTGATCAAATTAAAATTAAACACTTGGCTTAAATTTCTCGGGGGGGGCCTGCGCTGACTGACGTCACTGTTTCTTTTCTTGCCCGCTGTCTCGCTCTGTTTAAATTATAGGCTCTGCTGCTGCATCGCTCCTTTTTCTGTGCTGCAATATTCTATATAATAGTGAAATTGAGACGAATTGTGTATCCATTGGCAAACCTGACCATCTCGGTCCCTTTTCTAGCTGAATTTATTTTTATCCTTCCATAGTTACTGGTCCTGGTGGTACTCCCAATTCAGATCTGCTAACTCAGCCCAGGATGGGCATCTAATTGGAGCCTCTCCTGGTCTGTTTGGCTCAATAGTGCATCGTCTGTACTCACTTTTTTTTTGTCAGCTCGGTGTCTGACGAGCATGGAAGCCCATCACCATGTTCAGAGTTTACAAACTAAGCCACTGAAAAAATCTCCACATTGAATCGGGACATGCCCCACTTACACAAGACCAGAAATCTTGTGTACAGATTAAGAGTTAGAGATACCAATTGTATACTGGAGCAGTGTTGGAATTTAGCTAAAACTTTGTGTCTTGCCAGTGCAGATCAGTTTTACCACAGCTTGTCGACCATTAGGGCATCAGTTTATGGTATTTTCTGGAGCCGAATAGGAAGAGTCCCATCTCTGTGAGGTCTACCCTTCCAGGTTCTGTTAATTAAAGCTTCTTGACAGCAACCCCCAAACCCGCAACCTCTGCTACCTCGAAAAACAAGAGCAGCAGGCGCATGGGAACACCATCACCTGCAAGTCTCCCACCATTCTTACTTGGAAATATATCCCCGTTCCTTCATCGTCGCTGGGTCAAAATCCTGGAATTCCCTCCCTAAAAGCGCTGTGGGAGCACCTTCACCACACGGACTGCAGTGGTTCAAGAAGGCGGCTCACCATCACCTTCTCAAGGGCAATTAGAGATGGGCAATAAATGCTGGCCTCGCCAGCGACGCCCACACCCCAGGCACGGATAAAAATAAAATGTGCTAAGCCAAACAGCAGCAGTATTTAAGACCTGCCTGTTTTAGGTATTTGATTACTGCTGTCGTTCTTTGATCTGATTCTGAACCTTGGTTTTCTAGGGATGTCATTTGGGCCACCTAAACCATTGAGGGAGCGGAGAATTACTTAACCATACATTCAGGCTTTGTCATGTTATTTTCTCTGTTTATCTCTATATAATTCCCCTTTGGACCACTGTGTTTTGCAATCATTTTAGTGGAACAAACGAGCTGCTTTATTCTACCGGAATCTTGTTGCTTTACAATGCAGCTGCTCCACGCGAATGGAAACCAGTATGTTTTGTTGACTGTTTAACAGGTTGCTCTCGTCCATTTTATTCCATTCAGTAGTTACTGAGCGTTTTGGTAAATGTTGAGCAGGGACAGACCAGAATCCACCCAAATGAGCTATCGACAAAATTCAAATCTTCGTCGTCACTATTCTAGAATTGTGGTGCTGCGCAGGAATCTCCTTGCATGTAAACCTAGAGTAGCCAACCCTCCAGGATCGCCCTGACGTCTCCAGGAATTAAAGACTAATCACCAGGACACTGCTGTGTGCAAACCCAGGAGAAAAATAGAAAATTGTGCTTTTTAAAAATATTTCTTTGAACACTTGTTTACTAATTGTAAAAATATTGGAGATCAGTGGTGGGGGAGGGAGCGCGGGGTGGGGGAGAAAACAGACCGGTAAAGACTCATCCAATCGTGTAATGAAGTGTCTATTCATTTTCTGATTGCGTAGGAAGTCATAGGCACCGCGAGGATGGACATGTCGGGCGACCAATGGCGGGAAAGTTAGAGGCAGGAGGTCATGTGACAAAACCTCCAGGAATAAGTCCAATCAGGATTGGCATCCCGACATAAACCAAATTTGCAACTTTATTCTTTCAACTAACTATGCTTAGATGCTGACATCACTGCCGTGTACCCTACACGCTCTTTGGTTAGTTTTTGTATACTTCAAGTTATGACTCTGGTCCAGAGATTTATACCCGTCATAGTCCACTGGTGACTTGATCACCTTTCAGTTATCCCATCAGTTTTCTCAACACTTGGGGGTTTTTGTATTATAGATTATAGGAAATAGAGCAACAACCAGCTGAATCAACAGAATTGTAAGCCATTTTATATGAGACCTATTGACATCTAAATTCTTCCTGCTGAAAGCTTAATAGGATTGGCAGTCTTCCAAATAATCATGCCTCAAACTTGTAATGAGAGCATGGAAAATGAAAGAGATCTGGGGGTCTTGATTGACAATAACTCTAAGCTGTTGCAACAAAGCTCTGTGGCAGTGCGTAAAGCAAATCTGATGTTGCAATGTAGTAAACGGTCAATATTGAGCCAAAATAGTGAGATATTGCTGAGACTTTAAAAATCATTGGTGCGACTGCACTTGGAACACAGTTCTGGTCACCACAGTGCAAGACAACAACAACTTATATAGCACCTTTAACATAGTAAAACGTCCCAAGACGCTTCACAGGAGTATAATGAGATAAATAAAATTGACACCGAGCCGCATAAGTAGAAATTAGCGCAGGTGACCAAAAGCTTGGTCAAAGAGGTAGGTTTAAGGAGCGTCCTAAATGCAGGAAAGAGAGGTGGAGAGGTTTAGGCAGGGAGTTCCAGAGCTTGGGGCCCAGGCAACAGAAGCCATTTAGGACCGAGATGAGGAGAAACTTCTTCACCCAGAGAGTGATGAACCTGTGGAATTCTCTACCACAGAAAGTAGTTGAGGCCAATTCACTAAATATATTCAAAAGGGAGTTAGATGAAGTCCTTACTACTCGGGGGATCAAGGGTTATGGCGAGAAAGCAGGAAGGGGGTACTGAAGTTTCATGTTCAGCCATGAACTCATTGAATGGCAGTGCAGGCTAGAAGGGCTGAATGGCCTGCTCCTGCACCTATTTTCTATGTTTCTATGTTTCTAAGGCCTGGGTCACCAATGGTTGAGCGATTATAATCCGGGATGCTCAAGAGGGCAGAATTTGAGGAGCGCAGACATCTCTGGGTGGGGGCAGGGTGGTTTGTGAGGCTGGAGGAGATTAGAGATAGAAAGGTGAGGCCATGGAGGGATTTGAAATTGAGGAATTACTTAACTGGGTATTGCAGCTATTTGAAAGGATATAGAAGAGAGCAACCAGAACGATTAAGGAGATGGATTATGAGCAATTTCATAATGTTCTCACTGGAAAAGAGATGGTTGAGAGGTGAAACGATTGCTGTGTTTAGGATTCTAAAGGGACTGGATAATGCGGACCCTGACCAGCTCTTTCACCTTGTCCACAACAGTAGAAGCAGAAGACATAGCCTGCTCTTGAATGGGGTAAATTCAAAATTGCTCTGCGGAAATATTCCAGTGAGCGAATGGATAATCTATGGAACAGGCTCCCTAGGGAGACGGTGGAAGCAGATAGTGTTGATTAAATTAGATAGATTTCTTTCAGAAAATAACATTTTGGGATCCATTATATGAGCAACTTGAGACTTGACTTGTGGTGAATTTGGACCCATGGTTCCTAAAGCTCTCCACTTTTTTTTCCCTCTCCTCACGCCTGGTCTGTTGTCGACTGATGGATAGCGATTGATTGCTGTGATTAGTAAACAACTCCATTATATTTGTATCATGTGACTACCAGGATGGTAGAAGGCCAACTAGATGGACTTTGATCTTTTCTCATCTAGCAATTTCTATACTCCTAAGTGTATCCCTGTCTCAAATGGGATCTTCTTCACCAGTCTCGCTAGAGGTAAGTCTAAAGTGAGTCACTGGTTCCTGACTGTTTTCCAAAATCATTGCTATTTTTTCTCACTTGGAGTAGCAATGAATAGTAACAGTTGACGTGTGTATCATCTCCCCGACTATACATTTTATATCGCTCTGTCCAGTACAATTCAATGATCAATTTTTGCAGTAAATGTCTCCTCCCTCAATGTTTAAAGCACTTGAATGCTGCCAGTGCCATTTCACCATGAGCCCACATGGGAGTCACATGTTTGTGCATCCATCCATACACAAGCTCCACACATGCACAGAAGATTTTTCGTTTGGTATTCTGGGGCAACTTCAGGGCAGCGCAGCAGGTTTCATAGAATCATAGAAATTTACAGCACGGAAGGTGGCCACTTCGCCCCATCATGTCCGTGCCGGCCGACCAAGAGCTATCCAGTAAAAATCCCACTTTACAGATCTTTGTCCATAGCCCTCTAGTTTACTGCACTTTAAGTGTACATCCAAGTATCTTTTAAATTCTGCCTCGACCACCCTTTCAGGCAGTGAGTTCCAGACCCCCACCATCCTCTGGGTGAAGACATTTCCCCTCGTATCTCTTCTAAACCTGCCCCCAATTACTTTAAATCTATGCCACTTGGTTGTTGACCCCTCTGCCAAGGGAAACGGGTCCTTCCTATCCACTCATAATTTTATACACCTCAATCAGGTCTCCCCTGAGCCTCCTCTGTTCCAAAGAAAACAGACCAGCATCTCCAATCTTTCCTCATAGCCACAATTCTCCAGTCCAGGCAACATTCTTGTAAATCCCCTCTCTGCCCTTTCCAGTGGAATCGCATCTTTCCTGTAATGTGGTGACCAGAATTGCACATACTACTCCAGCTGCAGCCTAACCAGTGTTTTATACAGTTCAAGCATAATCTCCTTCCCTCCATGCCTTGACTAATAAAGGCAAGTATTCCATATGCCTTCTTAACCTTATCTACCTGGCCGCCTACCTTCAGGGACCTGTGGACCTATACTCCAAGGTCTCTTTGTTCCTCTACACTTCAGTGTTGCACCATGCAATGTGTATTCCCTTGCCTCGTTAGACCTCAATCCCACGATAATGTTCATCAGCAAATACTATCTAAGAAGTGACGACAGTTTGGCATGTAAGCAATTGTCTAGTAAATAGTAACCCCCACCCCCACCCCCCGCCCCCCCAAAAAATACCTCAATGCTTTTAAGCTGGTCTTGTTGCGTAGGGAAGTGCGTGGTTGGAGTATGCTCGAAGGCCTTTGTCACACCATTCTGAGCCCTGGCATTCCAACAGTGGATTGCCCCACTGTGATGATTTTAGCTAAGAGACCAGTTGGGACGTGAAAGGTGCTGAAACTCAATCCAGTCTGTGATGTAATCGAGGTTAATGGATGACCCCATTGTGATCCTGGACTGCTCATGGTTTGGGAAAGGGGAAGCCAGACAATAGGAGGCGCAGAGAGCACCGCACATTTTACTGAGGAATTTCAAAACAAGAAAAAGAAAACCATATTAGTTTGTCTTTATACCTGTATAGTGCCTTTTACGACCTCAATGTTAAACGCTTTACAGCCAATGAAGGACTTTTGAAGTGTTGTAATGACAGAAACACGGCAGCCAATTTGTACACAAGGTTCCACAAACAGCAATGTGCTAATGACCAAAAAATCTGTTTTTAGTGATGGTTGAGGGATAAATATTGGCCAGGACACTGAGAACTTCCCTGCTCTTCTTCAAAATAGTGCCATGGGATTGTTTACGTCCGTCTGAGAGAGCAGACAGGGCCCCCGTTTAACGTCTCATCCGAAAGACGGCACCTCCAACAGTGCAGCACTCCCTCTGTGCTGCACTGGAGTGTCAGCCTAGATTTTTGTGCTCAAGTCTCTGAAGTGAGACTTGAACCTACGACCTTCTGAGGCGAGAGTGCTACCCACGAAGCCACAGCTTGCACATTGCAAGTAGTAACCAGAAAAATATACTTTAAATGACTTCATGCGTGCTACCGGGCACCATCATTGCCAGCACAGCATCATTGCATGCATACAAGTTCTGTGTACATGCAAAGAGAATTAGTGTGCAGCATTCTGGGTGATCTTGGACAGTGTGGGAAATTCGAATCCCACACAGATTTTGTCAGCAAATGCTGACAAGTAGACACAATCTTTTTAATAAAAAAAAACCCTGACTTGCCATGAAATTTTATGCCTGTTCTGTCAATACGGTGAATCCAGTTCACTGGCTTTATGTGGGCCAGACCCTCTGCTCATTAGCAGTTGTCTTAACTGCTAATCCTGAATTTGTGTGATTGTTGGCAGGGGTGAGTGGGTGCACAGCTTTTAAATATTTCCCAAAACAATGGATGTAATTTGCTCCATGACCTGCTCACAATTTACACACGAGAAAGTTTCTCCAGGAGTGATTTCAATAACTTGATTGTCCCTCAATGGTCAGTCACTGACTTCACTGAATTCACTTATTTAGTGGAATAGAAGCAAATAACCAGCATAAACTGAATCGTTCCCATACCCTACGCCGAGACTAGAATCCAGGCATTACCAGCTCAGGAGACAATGAAATGATGAACACACAGCTTGTTTGCCAGGTTATACCCATCAGTAAAAGATGAACAGGCTGGGTCTGTTGAAAAGTGAAAGCTGAGGGTGACCTAATCGAGGTCTTTAAAATTATGAAAGGTTTTGATAGTTAGACACAGAGAGCAAAACTCAGGGCCATCCATATAAGATCGTCACCAAGAAATCAAATACGGAATTCAGAAGAAACATCTTTACCCAGAGATTGGTGAGAATGTGGAGATCGCTACCACAGAGTGGTTGAAGTGAATAGTATAGATGCATTTAAGGGAGAGGTCTGATAAGCATATGAGGGAGAAGGAATAGAGGAGTGATGCTGATAGTTGGATGAGGAAAGACTGGAGGAGGCTCAAGTGGAGCATAAATGCTGGCATGGACTAGTTGGCCTTTTTCTGTGCTGTCCATCCTATGTAAACATCCTTGTCACTGAAGCAGCGTTAAAGCCCTGCTGTGATTAGAAAGTTATTTTCCTTACAGAAATTCCGACAACTCTAAAATACTGGCACTATTATCCTCTGTACCACGAGACTATGATCCACTAAAACCACACAGTTACGGCCCGTTGATCAGAACAAACGCATTCAGCCAGTGAGAGGAAGAACAGAGAGTGATAGCAAGTGAACGCATCACACAGAATTTGCTTGTAGACTTAAGTGGTGGTGCCCGAGACTTGCTGCGTTTGGAGTATTGAAGCTATCAAATCAAACGCACATGTACAGGACCAACTTTGCCAAGGTGCTTTTATAGGCTGATTTCAGTGCAGCATGGTAAGTTGAAATTGAATTTTGCTGCCAAAGGCTAACAAGAGGAAACAAGGTGAAAATGCTGACTGGTCAGCATGTATTACATGCTCTTTGCTCACCTTTTCAAGAAGGACCTGCATGAAGTAATTTTGGCAAGTCCAGTTAGCCTCTTTATACTTCAGTAACCAGCAGATTGAGACCTGCCCAAGCTATTTGTGTTTTGTTCCCTCATCCCTTTCGTGAATGAACCATTAAATAATAGCATGTATTCATTTTTTAAACTGTAGTGAATATACAATTTTAAATAAATAGTTTGCTGTGTATATTTAGTAATGTATTATTGGCCCTGAATTATTGGAGTTCCTACGGACCCGGGAAGGTATCGGAAATGCTGGTTTCCAGCGCGCAATGCACATGCGCTGGTAACTGGCTTTTCCGATCTGTCAAGTTTCTGGCTTGACAGATGGCTGCATCTCGGGAGCGAGGACACTTGTAAGTGGAAATTTCCGATATTTACGCTTAAAAATGTCCTCAAAAATCTTGCGCCTGAAAAAGCAGGCGCATAGCCTACGTTTACAGGTGTAAGTGTATTAAAAAATACAAACATATAAAAATAATTAAAACATATTTTATCATTAAAAACCCTTCCCACAACGGTAAGTTTATTTTAAAAACATTTTTTTTAAATCGGGAATTTTTTTTTAAAGATATTAATAACTTTAATTTAAATGAATGTAGTGTAATTATTTTCTATTTTATTAGTGTTTTGGGTGTTTATTTCGGGCTCTATCACAATCATAGTAATAAGAGTTTAGGACCCTGTGGAACTCCTATTACTATGATACCTTACCTGATTGGCTGCCCAGAGCCATGTGACCCCAGCTGTAGGCCTGCGCACGCGTCGACGTGCACAATGATACCTTACCTGATTGGCTGCCCAGAGCCATGTGACCCCAGCTGTAGGCCTGCGCACGCGTCGACGTGCACACGCTGCGAATCGCAGTCGAAGTAGAGGCCTCAGCATTAGAAAGTCGAACGTGGGCAGCAGCTTAAGGTAGGTGCTTTTTTTTTTCTCTAAAATGCCCGCGGGAAGGCCAAACCGGAATTTCGGGGCCAATATCAGGATTGCTACCAGTGCCACGTGCTAGGAATCGCAGGATAGCTCAGATGAATATGTGGCTTGAGGAGTGGTGGAAGAGGGAGGAATTCAAATTCCTGGGGCATTGGAACTGGTTCTGGGGGAGGTGGGACAAATACAAACTGGACCGTCTGCACCTGGGCAGGACTGGAACCAATGTCCTAGGGGGAGTGCTTGCTTGTGCTGTTGGGGAGGAGTTAAACTAACATGGCAGAGGGATGGGAACCTATGCAGGGAGTCAGAGGGAAATAAAATGGAGGCAGAAGCAAAAGATAGAAAGAAGAATGGTAAAAGTGGAGGGCAGAGAAACCCAAGACAAAAAACAAAAAGGGCTACATTACAGAAACATTCTAAAGGGGCAAAGTGTGTTGAGGACAAGCCTGAAGGCTCTGTGCCTCAATGCGAGGAGTATTCGGAATAAGGTGGACGAATTAACTGCGTAGTCAGCAGTTAACGGATATGATGTAATTGGCATCACGGAGACATGGCTCCAGGGTGACCAAGGCTGGGAACTCGACATCCAGGGGTATTCAACATTTAGGAAGGATAGACAGAAAGGAAATGGAGGTGGAGTGGCATTGCTGGTTAAAGAGGAAATTAATGCAATAGTAAGGAGGGACATTAGCCTGGATGATGTGGAATCGGTATGGGTGGAGCTGCGGAATTCCAAAGGGCAGAAAACGTTAATGGGAGTTGTGCACAGACTACCAAACAATAGTAGTGAGGTTGGGGACAGCAACAAACAGGAAATAAGGGATGTGTGCAATAAAGATATAGCAGTTATCATGGGCAACTTTAATCTACACATTGATTGGACTAACCAAACTGGTAGCAATGTGGTGGAGGAGGATTTCCTGGGGTGTATTAGGGATGGTTTTCCAGACCAATATGTCGAGGAACCAACTAGAGAGCTGGCCATCCTAGACTGGGTGATGTGTAATGAGAAGGGACTAATTAGCAATCTTGTGCGAGGCCCCTTGGGGGAAGAGTGATCATAATATGGTAGAATTCTTTATTAAGATGGAGAGTGACACAATTAATTCAGAAACTAGGGTCCTGAACTTAAGGAAAGGTAACTTTGACGATATGAGGCGTGAATTGGCTAGAATAGACTGGCAAAGGGTACTTAAAAGGTTGACGGTGGATAAGCAATGGCAAACATTTAAAGATCATATGGATGAACTTCAGCAATTGTACATCCCTGTCGGGAGTAAAATTAAACGGGGAAGGTGGCTCAACCATGGCTAACAAGGGAAATTAAGGATAGTGTTAAAGCCAAGGAAGAGGCATATAAATTGGCGAGAAAAAGCAACAAACCTGAGGACTGGGAGAAATTTAGAATTCAACAGAGGAGGACTAAGGGTTTAATTAATAGGGGGAAAATAGAGTACGAGAGGAAGCTTGCAGGGAATATAAAAACTGACTGCAAAAGCTTCTATAAATATGTGAAGAGAAAAAGATTAGTGAAGAGAAAAAGATTAGTAAAGACAAACGTAGGTCCCTTGCACTCAGATTCAGGTGAAATTATTACAATGGGGAACAAAGAAATGGCAGACCAATTGAACCAATACTTCGGTTCTGTCTTCACAAAGGAAGATACAAATAACCTTCTGAAGGTACTCTGGGACAGTGGGTCTAGTGAGAAGGAGGAACTGAAGGATATCCTTATTACGCGGGAAATTGTGTTCGGGAAATTGATGGGATTTTATAGGCCGATAAATCCCCGGGGCCTGATAGTCTGCATCCCAGAGTACTTAAGGAAGTGGCCCTAGAAATAGTGAATACATTGGTGATCATTTTCAAACAGTGTATTGACTCTGGATCAGTTCCTATGGACTGAAGGGTAGCTAATGTTATACCAATGTTTAAAAAAGGAGGGAGAGAGAAAACGGGTAATTATAGACCGGTTAGCCTGACATCAGTGGGGAAAATGTTGGAATCAATTCTTAAGGAAGAAATAGCAGCGCATTTGGAAAGCAGTGACAGGATCGGACCAAGTCAGCATGGATTTATGAAAGGGAAATCATGCTTGACGAATCTTCTGGAATTTTTTGAGGATGTAACGAGTAGAGTGGACAAGGGCGAACCAGTGGATGTGGTGTATTTGGACTTTCAAAAGGCTTTTGACAAGGTCCCGCACAAGAGATTGGTGTGCAAAATCAAAGCGCATGGTATTGGGGGTAATATACTGATGTGGATAGGAAACTGTTTGGCAGACAGGAAGCAGAGAGTCGGGATAAACGGGTCCTTTTCAGAATGGCAGGCAGTGACCAGTGGAGTGCCGCAGGACTCAGTGCTGCGACCCCAGCTCTTTACAATATACATTAACGATTTAGATGAAGGAATTCCGTGTAATATCTCCAAGTTTGCGGATGACACTAAACTGAGTGGCGGTGTGAGCTGTGCGGAGGACATTAAGAGGCTGCAGGGTGACTTGGTACAGCAGGCGGTGAAGAAGGCAAATGGTATGTTGGCTTTCATAGCTAGGGGATTTGAGTATAGGAGCAGGGAGGTCTTACTGCAGTTGCCTCACCTGGTATATTGTGTTCAGTTTTGGTCTCCTAGTCTGAGGAAGTACGTTCTTGCTATTGAGGGAGTGCAGCGAAGGTTCACCAGACTGATTCCAGGGATGGCTGGACTGTCATATGAGGAGAGACTGGATCAACTGGGCCTTTATTCACTTGAGTTTAGAAGGATGAGAGGGGATCTCACAGAAACATATAGATTCTGACGGGACTGGACAGGTTAGATGCGGGAAGAATGTTCCCGATGTTGGGTAAGTCCAGAACCAGGGGACATAGTCTTAGGATAAGGGGTAGGCCATTTAGGACTGATGAGGAGAAACTTCTTCACTCAGAGTTGTTGATGCCAGTTCATTGGATATATTCACGAGGGAGTTAGATATGGCCCTTACCGCTAAAGGGATCAAGGGGTATGGAGAGAAAGCAGGAAAGGGGTACTGAGGGAATGATCAGCCATGATCTTATTGAATGGCAGTGCAGGTTCGAAGGGCCGAATGGCCTACTCCTGCACCTATTTTCTATATTTCTAATATCGTGGTTTGTAATGGGATTGGCATGCAGAGTGATGTGTCCAATTCAAGTTTATGGTGACATATTGGGTGTGAGGGTTATTTTTGATAAAATATGCGATGTGGACTGGAAACGCCCTAGAGATTTATTATTTATGAAATATGTTGAACAAGGTCTGTTCACATTCTTTCCATTTTTGGTATTTACATAACATAAGAAATAGGAATCAGGCGTAGGCCATATGGCCCCTCGAGCCTGCTAGCTTACACTTCTAGTCTACAATTTCTATATTTGATTTGTTAAGTTGAGTTGAACATCCCATCCCACTATTGACCAGCAGTCTATTCCCACTGTAGTTTTGTGGTTCTCTTTCTTCTCTCCCTCTCTCACCTCACTGGCTCTCTGTCCCCGAATGCATTCAATTTAAAATCACTGTTAACATTGCCTTGTCACCCTGCCTCTGCAATCTCTGCCAGCCTTGCATTTTTTTTTATTCGTTCGTGGGATGTAGGCGTCACTGGCAAGGCCAGCATTTATTGCCCATTCCTAATTGCCCTTCATATGATTCTCATTTTGGCCTCTGCTCCAGCTTCTGCCCTTGCCCCTAAATGTTTTCCATTATGGTGGCTGGGCCATCATCTCGGCCTTACTCTCTGAACTAAACTGTTATACTTGTATCAAACCTTGGTTAGACAACATTTGGAGTACTGTATACAGTTCTGGTCTCCATATTATACAAAGAACATAGAGGCACTGGAGAAGGTGCAAAAAAGATTCACAAGGGCCTGATAGTCTGCATCTCAGAGTACTTAAGGAAGTAGCCCTAGAAATAGTGGATGTATTGGTGGTCATTTTCCAACATTCCAAGGACTCTGGTTCAGTTCCTATGGATTGGAGGGTAGCTAATGTAACCCCACTTTTTAAAAAAGGAGGGAGAGAGAAAACAGGGAATTAATTATAGACCGGTTAGCCTGACATCGGTGGTGGGGAACATGCTGGAATCAATTATTAAAATTTAATAGCAGCGCATTTGGAAAGCAGTGACAGGATCAGTCCAAGTCAGCACAGATTTAGGAAAAGGAAATCATGCTTGACAAATCTTCTAGAATTTTTTGAGGATGTAACTAGTAGAGTGAATAAGGGAGAACCAGTGGATGTGGTGTATTTGGATTTTCAAAAGCCTTTTGACAAGGTCCCACACACAAGATTTAGTATGCAAAATTAAGGCACATGGTATTGGGGGTAATGTATAGACGTGGATAGAGAACTGGTTGGCAGACAGGAAGCAAAGAATGGGAATAAACGGGTCCTTTTCAGAATGGCAGGCAGTGACTCGTGGGGTGCTGCAGGGTTCAGTGCTGGGACCCCAGCTATCTACAATATATATTAATGATTTAGATGAAGGAATTGAATGTAATATCTCCAGGTTTGCAGATGACACTAAGCTGGGTGACAGTGTGAGCTGCGAGGAGGATGCTAAGAGGCTGCAGGGGACTTGGACAGGCTAGGTGAATGGGCAAATGCATGGCAGATGCAGTATAATGTGGATAAATGTGAGGTTATCCACTTTGGTGGCAAAAACAGGAAGGCAGATTATTATCTGAATGGTGACCGGTTAGTAAAAGGGGAGGTGCAACGAGACCTGGGTGTCATGGTACATCAGTCATTGAAGGTAGGCATGCAGGTACAGCAGGCAGTAAAGAAAGCGAATGGCAAGTTGGCCTTCATAGCGAGAGGATTTGAGTATCGGAGCAGGGAGGTCTTACTGCAGTTGTACAGGGCCTTGGTGAGACCGCACCTTGAATGTTGTATGCAGTTTTGGTCCCCTGATCTGAGGGAGGACATTCTTGCTATTGAGGGAGTGCAGCGAAGATTACCAGACTGATTCCAGGGATGGCAGGACTGACATATGAGTAAAGAATGAATCGACTAGGCTTATACTCACTGGAATTTAGAAGAATGAGAGGGAATCTCATAGAAACTTATAAAATTCTGAAGGGACTGGACAGGTTAGATGCAGGAAGAATGTTCCAGATGTTGAAGTCCAGAACCAGGGGTCACAGTCTAAGGCTAAGGGGTAAGCCATCTAGGACTGAGATGAGGAGAAACTTTTTCTCCGAGAGTTGTGAACCTGTGGAATTCTCTGCCACAGAAAGTTGTTGAGTCCAGTTCATTGGACATATTCAAAAGGGAGTTAGATGTGGCCCTTACGGCTAAAGGGATCAAGGGGTATGGAAAGAAGACAGGGATGGGGTACTGAGGTTGCATGATCATATTGAATGGTGGTGCAGACTCGAAGTGCCAAATGGTCTACTCCTGCACCTATTTTCTATGTTTCTATAATCCCAGAACAGAGAAGATATACCTATCAGGATAGACTGAACTGGCCAAGGCTCTTTTCTCTAGCAAAGAGAAGGCTAAGGGGTTACCTTATAGAGGTCTTTAAGAATCTGATGGAATTGATAGGGTAGGCGTAGAGAAGATATTTCCACTTGTGGGGGAGTCCAAAACTAGAGGTCATAAATATAAAATAGTTACTAATAAATCCAATACGGAATTCAGGAGAAACCTCTTTACGCAGAGAGTGATTAGAATGAACTCGCTACCACATGACATGGTTGAGGCGAATAGCATAGATTTCTTGAAGGGGATGCTCGATAAGCACATTAGGGAGAAAGGCACAACAACAGCAACTTGTTTTTATATAGCACCTTTAACGTAGTAAAATGTCCCAAGGCGCTTTACAGAAGTGTTATAAGATAAAACAAATTAAATTTGGCATAGAAGGATATGCTGGTGGGGTTGGATGAAGAGGGGTGGGAGGTGGCACAGACCAGTTGGGCCGAATGGCCTGTTTCTGTGCTGTTGGATTCTCTGTAACTGTGTAAAGCCCTCCACTTCTAAGTCCCTCTTTCTGCCTTTTTAAAAAAAAAAATACTTCTCCATACTCATCTCCTTGATCATCTCTCTGAACTCTCCCACAAGGTCTCAGTGTCTGTTCTTTTTCTGTGAAGCACCTTGGGATGCATTTTTTGTTCTTCAACGTCTTGTTGCCTCCCAAATCCGTGACCATCGTTCCCTGAATTCAGTGTTTGAATCCCTTCAATCTGGTTTTCGCCCCTGCCACAGTACTGAAACGACTCTCATGAAAGTCATAAATGACATTCTTTGTGACTGTGACAAAGGTAAACTATCCCTCCTAGTCTTCCTGGATCTGTCTGCAGCCTTTGACACGGTTGACCACTCCATCCTCCTCCCAACACCTCTCCACCACTGTCCTGCTGGGTGGGACTGCACTCGCCTGGTTCCATTCTTATCTATCTAATCATAGCCAGAAAATCTCCTGCAAAGGCTTCCCTTCCCACTCCTGCATCGTTAGCTCTGGTGTCTCCGAAGGATCTATCCTTGGCCCCCTCCTATTTCTCATCTATATGCTGTCCCTTGGCGATATCCAAAAACTGAGTCAATTTCCACATGTACGCTGACGACATCCAGTCGACCTCTCCACTGCTTCTCTCGACCCCTCCATGGTCTTTTAAATTGTCAGACTGCTTGTCTGACATCCAGTACTGGATGAGCAGAAATTTTCTCGAATTAAATATTGGAAAAACCGAAGCCATTGTCTTTGGTCACCGCCACAAACACCGTTCCCTAACCACTGACTCCATCCCTCTCCCTAGCATCTATCTGAGGCTAAACCAGACTGTTCGCAACCTTGACATCATATTTGACCCTGAAATGAGTTTCCAGCCACATATCCATGGCATAACTAAAACCGCCTTTTTCCACCTCCGTCCGTAACATTGTTCGCCTCCGCCCCTGCCTCAGCTCTTCTGCTGCTGAAACCCTCATCCCATGCCTTTGTTACTTCTCGACTTGACTACTCCAACACTCCTGGTTGGCCTCCCTTGTTCTACACTACGTAAACTTAAGGTCATCCAAAACTTGGCAGCCCGTGTCCTAACTTGCACCAAGTCACGATCATCCATCTATGCTTGCTGTCCTACATTGGCTCCCGGTTAAACAATGCCTCAATTTCAAAATTCTCCTCCTTGTTTACAAATCCCTCCCTATCTCTGTAATCAATGTCAGCCTCACAACCCCACGAGATGTCTGCGCTCCTCAAATTCTGCCCTCTTGAGCATCACTGATTATAACTATTCAACCGTTGGTGGCTGTACCTTCAGCTGCCTAGGCCCTAAGTTCTGGAACTCCCTCCCTAAACCTCTCTGCCTCTTTCCTCATTTAAGACACTCCTTAAAACCTACCTCTGACCAACCTGCCATAATTTCTTCTTGTGTGGCTCGGTGTCAAATTTATCTGTTTTGTCTTATAATACTGCTGTGAAGCGCCTTGGGTCGTTTTACTAGGTTAAAACTGTTCTATAAGTAAAAGTTGTTGTTAATGGCACTGCATTAGTGCAAGCTGTATCCAGCCATCATCAAACTGATTTGAAGTTTGGATTTCACATTTATGCAATCTGAGCTGGGGGCTTTCAGTGGATCCTGGTCATCATCATCATAGGCAGTCCCTTGAAATCGAGGAAGACTTGCTTTCACTCTAAAAGTGAGTTCTCGAGTGGCTGTACAGTCCAATATGGGAATTACAGCCTCTATCACAGGTGAAGGAAAGGGTGGGTGGGGAGTCTGGTTTGCCGCACGCTCCTTCTGCTGCCTGCGCTTGTTTTCTGCGTGCTTTCAGCGACAAGACTTGAGGTGATCAACGCCCTCCCGGATACTCTTCCTCCACTTAGGGTGGTCTTTGGCCAGGGACTCCCAGGTGTTGGTAGGGATGTTGTATTTTATCAAGGAGGCTTTGAGGGTGTCCTTGAAACATTTCCTCTGCCCACCTGGGGATCACTTGCCATGTCGGAGTTCCGAGTAGAGCGCTTGCTTTGGGAGTCTTGTGTCGGGCATGCGGACAATGTGGCTCGCCCAATGGAGCTGATCGAGTGTGATCAGTGCTTCGATGCTGGGGATGTTGGCCTGAGCCAGAACATTGATGTTGGTGCGTCTATCCTCCCAGGGGATTTGCAGGATCTTGCGGATCCCTGGTAACCCTTAGGTGGAACACATCCTGAGCCAGGACTGGGGAAAAACATTGTGTGTGTATCTAAAAAAAATTGATTTGGAATCTCTTTAATATGTCACACTCGCATTAAGAAGTGGCAGTTGATAATGACTCAAGATGTGAAGCTTCATTGCTCTCTAAGAGACAAAACCTTGAATTTAGATACTGAAACTTACACTGGCAGAATTCCTTATATTTTCTTTGAAAATAAAATAAGGGCAAATTTATCTCGTGCCTTAATGTCTTTCACAAATGTAACCGAACACACCACATATGGTGAGTTTCTTTGAAGTTTGATGACTGCTGTAATTCGGGCAAATGCTGCAGCCATTTAGCACACAGCAAGATCCCACAAACAAAAGTAGGAACAAACGTGATCTTTTGGCTCCAGATGAATTGAGTGTTTGACAGTGCTGAACGTTTATGACTTTGGGTGGGGTGGGGTGGGGTTTGGGTGGTTTCTCTGATAGAAACTGCTTCAGACATGTTGCAGAACTAAACCGTCCTGTTCCCTTTGCTGTTGCACAACATAGTCTTCCTATGGTTGCTGTTGGTTGTGCATACTTAGCATACATGGCCCTTGGTAAGATGCTTCACGGAGATCAAGGTGTGGCTGTTCTCGGAGTATGTGGCACTAACCATGCCTGTTGTGGAATCTGCTGTATGATATTGTTGGCCATTGACTGGCGTCACTAATATTCTCAGTTGGTTTAAGACTAAGTGAACAAAATACGCATCAAGCTGGTTAATTGGAAAATATGAGATCAATTTCCTCACCCATCAATATACATTCCCATTAAATAAAAGCTATCTATATTAAAAGGAAGAAAGACTTGCTTTTATATAGCACCTTTCACAACCACCAGATATTCCAAAGCCCTTTCCGGCCAATGAAGTACTTTTTGAAATTGTAGTCACTGTTGTAATATAAGGAACGCAGCAGCCAATTTGCACACAGCAAGCTCCCACAAACAGCAACAGCAATGTGGTAATGACAAGAGTGACTTTGATGGAGGGATAAATATTGGCCAGGAGACCGGGGATAACTCTTCAAACTAATACCATGGGATCTTTTACATTTACCCAAGAGGGCAGATGGAGTCATGATTTAATGTCTCATCCAAAAGACGGCACCTGCAACAGTGCAGCACTCCCTCGGTACTGCAATGGTGTGTCAGCCTACATTTTGGTGCTCAAGTCTCTGGAGTGGGTCTTGAACCCATGATCTTCTGACTCCGAGGCGAGTGTGCTACCCACTGAGTCTGACACGTGGCTAATTTTGAAGTGCTATTGTATCGCTTAGGAAACATTACATTTCTGGTTTAAACAATAAGTCCATGACGAAATGTTCGCTATTTATCATAAACTAAGTAAACAATTTAGTGTTTTGTGAATTTAATAGCTTGTAAATGCAACCAAATATTGAAAGTCCTTTATCCCAAATGCTCTAAATTACTGGCACTCCCGAGGGCAAAATCCCTCTGATAGTTTATACCAAGCCCACTTAGTCAGTAAAATAAACAAAGAATTCCTTACCAAATGTTTTATTTTTATGGCTCGCCTGCATTAATCACAACATTGCATCCAATCCTTTTAGTTTAAACAAAAACGTAAGGTTATGAGGAAGGTGGCCCTCTCACCCATTTCAGCTCATCCTCCCACAGTGTTTAACTTGCCCATCTTCCCACGATGGCTTTTTAGCATCAACGGGAGCAGGCAGCCAAGGACCTCCATTTAACGTCTGATGAAAGGGATGGCACCTTTGACAGTGCAGAACTTTTTCAGTTCGATTATACAACTCGAATACTAGTGAGGGGCTGAAACCAAAACTCTTGTGGTCCTGGGCGGGAAGGCTGCCAACTGAACTAGGGAGATGCACGGGTGTCTCATCCAGGAGTGCAACCCTTAAAAGTTCAATCTCTCTGATAAATAAAAAGGAAAGGACTTTGTTGTTGTGATTAGTGTAATGTATGCAGTGTTCCAGCGAAAAGATGCAGTGTTGAGTTCTGTACCATCTGACTTGTTAAACTGCATGTCAAGTGGAGCTGGAAATCTGATACAGGTCACTGTGCAGAAGGAGGGTGTCCATGCAGGACAATAAGTGGCTGGTTGTAGGTGGTGGTAGAAATTTCCCACATGATGAATGTGACAAAAATAGGGAATTTTGATTTATATAAAAAATTTTATAATCAAAATAGGTAAGATTTAAAAATGAGGCTGTAATGTATGCACCAGTGAGTATGCTCACAGGTTTGTTGAGCTGGTGAGTTGGGAGCAGCTTAGCCAGTCACGTGATGTTCACAAGACTCAATAAAACCCCAGCCAGTTGGGTTCGGGGGATCCACGATGAGGCAGGTGGTTTGAGCCTGGTGGATGAACTGATAATGTGTAGTGTGATTGTTAAACCTTTGCTAATAAACCAACTAGCTCTTAATAGCAATGTGTTGCTATGAATTCTTAGCAAAGAACCCACAAAGCGAATACTTTACAATTAACAATGTGAAATCCCCTATTGGAGCTTTGGAGTGGGAACTGAAATAGTGCTGCACAAATGCACTGCATCATGGAATGACTGGGTGCGTTTCCACCCTCCATGTTCTTCCGTTCCACTCAGTGCAGGTGTGAGATGGAAACCTCCTGCCTCCTTAAAAGGATTGCATGGGCTATTCAAAATACCACGCATGTGCAATTTTTGTTTGAAAAGCCAGCTGTGGGGTTCCCTGGAGCACTGCACAGCTTGCCCGGCAACCCCCTTCAAAGCAGCAACAGTAAATTCATCCACTTCTGGTTCTAATCACAGAGAGAAAGTAAAATACCTTGACGACATCATCCAAAAGTACCATGTCAGGTTCCACATGTACGCTGACAATACCCACTTCTACCTCACCCCCAACCCTCTCAACCCCTCTCCTGCTTCTGATTTATCATGCTGCTTGTCCCCATGGTGTCTTGGATGAGACGTTAAATCGTGGCTGCATCTGCCCTCTTGAGTAAATGTAAAAGATCCCATGGCACTATTTTGAAGAACAGGGGAGTCCTGGCCAATATTTATCCAGTATTGAATGAGCAGAAATTTCTTCCAATTAAATATTGGGGAGATCAAAGCCATTGTCTTCGGTCCCCATCATAAACTCTATTCCCTAGCCACTGATTCCATCCCTCTCCCCGGCCACCATCTCAGGCGGAACCAGATTGTTCACAGCATTGGTGTCCTATGTGACCCTGAACTTAGCTTCCGACCCCATATCCTCTCCATCACCACCAAGATCACCTCCTTGCACGTCATTACTATCGCCCGTCTCCGCTCCTGCCTCAGATTATCTGCTTCTGAAACCATTATCCATGCTTTTGTTACCTCAAGACTCAACTATTCAATGTTCCCCTGGCCGGCGTCCCACCTTGTACTCTCCATAGACTTGAGCTTATCCAAAACTGCTGCCTGTTTCCTAATTCTCACCAGGTCCCGTTCAACCATCACCCCTGTGTGCTCTCAACGACATTGGCTCCCGGTCTGCTAACATCTTGATTTTTAAAATTCTTAACCTTGTTTTCAAATCCCTCCATGGCCTCGCCCCTCACTATCTTTGTAATCTCCTCCAGCCCTACAAGCCTCCATGATTTCCGTTCTGCTCCAATTCTGGCCTTTGTGCATCCCCAATTTTCTTCGCTCCACCATTGGTGGCCGTGTTTTCAGCTGCTTGGGCCCTAAACTCTGGAATCCCTCCCTAACCCTCTCAGCCTCTTTACCCCTCTCTCTCCCTTTAAGACACCCCTTAAAATCTACCTCTTTGACCAAGCTTTTACTCATCTGTCCTAATCTCTCATGTGTGGATTTGTATCAACGCTCCTATGAAATGCCTTGGGATGTTAAAAATGCTATATAAATGCAAGTTGTTGATTAGCAAGGTGGCTCTGCCACTGAACAGTTCTGTCTTCCTCGGTGGAATGTTGGTCAATGAGTTGGGTTTTGAGGAGCATCTTAAAGGAGGAGAGAGGGGCTGGGAGAAGGTGATCCAAAAATCACACCATCAGTTACAGTAACACTGGGAGGCTAGCAGTATTATGGTGCTTTTAACCTTGTATGTTTGACTTTCAATATAACCCTGTTATGCTGTTGTTAGGTGACTGGCAACTAATGCTGAGAAATTGTACTTTCCAAGTTTACTCAGCTCCTGATTTAAATTTTGTTGCTTTTCTTGTAATCCCAAGATCTTGTAAAACCTTGTGATGGTATTAATCGCATTATTATAGATATAGTCAAATAAGGTGTTAGTGATGCATTGCTGTGTATGACTTCAGTCTGGCAAACGAGAGAGAAGTGATGCACGATGGTCCTACTGGGACTGACCTGACTTGGTTAATAATCAATCTTTCAGATTGGGTTATGTGGAACATATCGAGGCAAGCTAACTTGGATACGAGACCTGGAATTCTCGGCAGGAATAGTAAATCCTGATGTAATGTTCTGATACTTCATTTGTGGGGGTGGGTGGGGGGTGAGGGGAAAGAAGAAAGAAATGTATCCAATCCCCGACATATTTTGAGATTTTTCAATACAATATTTTGTGCATAGTGTGGTCATTATGTGGGATTTAGTGTTCATATTTCTACACAACACTGGGGATCAAATTTGGGACCTCCTTCGTTCAATTAGTTTTTGGATAAATTCTCTGAATCATTCGGGAATTTTTTTTTTTAAGAATGTTTAACCAACAATTTTTAAAACAAATTCCGCTGCCAGTTTTGCCTTGTAAATTGTTAAGCCACTTTTGCCTTTTATTTTTCTAATTGGATCTTTGCTTTGTTCCTCAGACCAAAGGATGCGATCAGGGCCTTGAGGAAAAGGCTTACGGGGAACAAAAACTTTCGTGAGGTGATGCTGTGTCTGACGGTTAGTCCTGGGCTTGATCTTTAACACACAGGCTCATTTGTGCCGAGAGTGTTGTCATGGGAAATTGCACTTGCAAACATATCATGTGCTCAGTTGCTATCGGTGGTTGCGCTATGTGCTGTTGAGTTGCGCAGTGTTATCTTTATTTAATAATATAACTTGAATTAAATTGTTTACATGCATGATGTGTGTTTTGTAATGATGAGATCATTATACCATGTGATGCACACCACATTCTGCTGATGAGATGGAGCTGTGTTTCAGTTGGTCTATTCCCCAATGTCTCATTTCTATAAGCAATCCCAGCCTGATAGCAGTATTTTGCTTTTGCATTAGTGGTAGTTACATCTTTTTTTTTTAAACTCTAACATTGGAAGCTGCTTGTAAGTTTTCAGGTCATAAAATGCCTGCCTCCTTTTTATCTTTGACACTTTGAAGCATGGCAGATGATCTCAGAACTTTTATACATGAAATAAATTTAAGAATTAAAATCTATATTAATCAAAACAACATCTTGCAGTGGATAATTTCGTAGATGAGGGAATACCTGGTTAGATTTATGTCCATCTTGCACCTGCCCCTCTCGTAGTGACGAGAACATTTTATTTTTACAGACTGCAGAGTTTTAACGGATGATTGAATACGGAGCCAAAGAAGGAAATAATAGGAAGTGTGACCAAAAGCTTGTCCAACAAGTGGGTTTTGAGGTCTTAAAGGAGGTGGAGAGGCGAAAGGATTTAGGGAGGGAATTCCAGAGAGTGGAGCCTAAATGGCGGAAGGCGCAGTGGGATGAAGGGAAAAATGTTTGCGGCCAAAGTCAGAGGGATAGAGTGTTTTGGGAGGGGTTTATAATGTTAGGGGAGAGGGTTATAGTGCGAGAGCAAGTTGGAGATGGTGGAAAGGCTATGAAAGGATTTGAGCGTAAAGATGAATTTTAAATTTGAGGCAGTGGGAGACTGGGGACCAATGCACTGTTGAGCAGGACTTGGCGTGGGATAAGATATGGGCCGCAGAGTTGAGAGGGTGGAAAATGGACGCCATGCCAGGAGAACATTGGAGTAGTCGACTCCGGACATGACAAAGACACGGATGAGGATTTCAGCAGCAGATAGGCTGAGGTAGGATGCCAAGGTTGCACACAGACCGATTCAGCTCGAGACTGTGTGGTCAGGGAGCGTATGGTGCTTGTGGCAGGAATTGAAGATGATAACTTTGGTCATCTCCATATTTAGTGAAATAAAATTGTGAGGTAGCGGAATTAAAATATCGGGATCGAGCAACCCAACCCCATTCCTGGGCATTTAAATATAAAAAAACAAATCAGGCCATCGACGAGGCTCCTGCAAAAGGCAGGCGGGGGCCTAATTAACATTCAAAGGTCGCATCCCAATAGCATTATCGGTGGCGCAACTTAAATTTAACTAACAAGGGAGGCCTGAGTTGGGGGGCTCACAGCAGCAGATCTGAGGCAGAGGGGCTGAATGCCTAAAGTAAATACAAGATCTACTCCTTTTAGCGCTCTTTGAGGGCTCGGAGGAGCAGGAGTGCTCCCCGCAGGCGCCTCGAGGATGTTTTCGGCCTCCCCAGCCCCAATCGCGACCTGGAGCTTCTGCCTCCCGAATGACTGCCGGGGCCATCCACATTAGGTCCCTCCTGCTGCTACTCACCGCTCCCTCCCACTGGCCAGGCAGTCCACCTGGCCGGCTGTTTGGTGGGAGTCGGCCCAAAATTATTCAGACGCAGCAACCCTGCCATTACAATCAGCGGGGCCTCCACGCCCGGGCCTTGCTGGGTTCTTCCCAGGTTCTTGCCGCACTCTCCCCGCCTCCCTGTTAATATCAGGGTCACTGACTCTGGGCAACAGCCTTGGTTACACCTTATTTAGAATGTTGTGTCGAGTTTTGGTCTCCTCACATGGTGGGTGATGGAGGCCCTAGAAAAGGGTCTGAGGCAGTCCACTAGATTGACACCTAGTTTAAAGGCCTTTGGTTACCATGATTGGCTGCAAGCTGGGGCTTTTGACTTCAGAAAAGCAGAGACTTTGAGGAGATTTGACTGAGGGCATTAAATTCAGTCCAACTGGATAGGCTATTTGAGTTTGATAGGATAGGGGGCACAGAATTAGGTTAGATATCAGGAAGTACTGCTTTTAGAGTCATCGACCAATGGAACAAGTTGTCAGCTGGTGTCGAGTTGGATTTGCTGCAGGCATTCTAAAGAAAGCTGGACGAGTTCCTGAGTGTGGCCAACATCACGATGTCGAGGGCAATGCGTCCCCGGTCACCATGGTCTGATCGTAACAGTAACTGCAGTTCAAAAAGTAATTTATTGGTTGTAAAACTCTTTGGGGCATCCTGAAAACCTGATAAAACACCATACAAGTGAAACTTGCTTCTTCCTCTTTCCCTACATGCCTGTTGCATGTTTGAAGCCCAGTCCCAGTGTTCAGCAATCAACCACAGCACTCAAGTTAAAATTAGAATCAAGGCTGCTATAAAAAATTGTGCTCAATGGATCAACATATTTAAAGTTTGAATTTGTCTAACTTTTTATCTAATCAAGGTTCTGGAGACCTGTGTGAAGAACTGTGGCCATCGGTTCCATACCATGGTAGCCAGTCGGGAGTTTGTGGAGGACGTATTGGTAAAAACCATTCTGCCCAAGAACAACCCACCCAGCGTAGTACAGGATAAAGTGCTGAGCTTAATACAGGTAAGTGGCACCAACAGCTCACGTCTGTCTGCAATATCTGATTGATCAACACCAGTCATTACGAACATATGAAATTGGCGGGGAAGAAAAGACCAGCTGGTTCAGCAAGGCTGTCCCACACGAAGATGGCCAGAGCATCATGACTAAACACTACTTTCCATCATCCACTTCCTGCAAAAATCCAGACTGATTCCTGGGATGGGGGGATTGTCCTATGAGGAGAGATTGTGTGCTATGAGGAGAGATTGTGTATACTAGGCCTATATTCTCTAGAGTTTAGAAGAATGAAAGGGGATCTCATTGAAACATACAAAATTCTTACAAGGCTTGACTGGGTAGATGCAGGGAGGATGTGTCTAGAACCAGGGGTCACAGTCTCAGAATAGGGGTCGGCCATTTAGGACTGAGATGAGGAGAAACTGCTTCACTCAGAGGGTGGTGAATCTTTGGAATTCTCTACCCAGAAGGCTGTGGAGGCTCAGTCTTTGAGTATATTCAAGATCGAGATCGATAGATATTGGGTTTTGTGTAATGAGAAGGGACTAATTAGCAATCTTGTTGTGCGAGGCCCTTTGGTGGGGGGGGGGGAGAAAAGTGACCATAATATGGTAGAATTCTTTATTAAGATGGAGAGTGACAAAGTTCATTCAGAAACTAGGGTCCTGAACTTAAGGAAAGGTAACTTCGATGGTATGAGGCGTGAATTGGCTAGAATAGACTGGCAAACGACACCAAAAGGGTTGACGGTGGATAAGCAATGGCAAACATTTAAAGATCACATAGATGAACTTCAGCAAATGTACATCTCTGTCTGGAGTAAAAATAAAACTGGGAAGGTGGCTCAACCATGGCTAACAAAGGAAATTAAGGATAGTGTTAAAGCCAAGGAAGAGGCATATAAATTGGCTAGAAAAAGCAACAAACCTGAGGACTGGGAGAAATTTAGAATTCAACAGAGGAGGACTAAGGGTTTAATTAATAGGGGGAAAATAGATTACGAGAGGAAGCTTACAGGGAATATAAAAACTGACTGCAAAAGCTTCTATAAATATGTGAAGAGAAAAAGATTAGTAAAGACAAACGTAGGTCCCTTGCAGTCGGATTCAGGTGAATTTATAATGGGGAACAAAGAAATGGCAGACCAATTGAACCAATACTTCGGTTCTGTCTTCACGAAGGAAGATACAAATAGCCTTCTGAAGGTACTAGGGGACAGTGGGTCTAGTGAGGAGGAGGAACTGAAGGATACCCTTATTACACGGGAAATTGTATTAGGGAAATTGATGGGATTGAAGGCCGATAAATCCCTGGGGCCTGATAGTCTGCATCCCAGAGTGCTCAAGGAAGTGGCCAAAGAAATAGTGGATGCATTGATCATTTTCCAACAGTCTATCGACTCTGGATCAGTTCCCATGGACTGGAGGGTAGCTAATGTAACACTTTTTTTTTTAAAAAGGGAGAGAGAAAACGGGTAATTAGTAGTGGGGAAAATGTTGGAATCGATCATGAAGGACGAAATAGCAGCGCATTTGGAAAGCGCTGACAGGATTGGATCAAGTCAGCATGGATTTATGAAAGGGAAATCATGCTTGATGAATCTTCTGGAATTTTTTGAGGATATAACTAGCAGAATAGACAAGGGAGAACCAGTGGATGTGTGTTTGGAATTTTAGAAGGCTTTTGACAAGGTCCCGCATAAGAGATTGTTGTGCAAAATCAAAGCACATGGTATGGGGGGTAATGTACTGACATGGATAGGGAACTGATTGGCAGATAGGAAGCAGAGAGTCGGGATAAACGGGTCCTTTTCAGAATGGCAGGCAGTGACTAGTGGAGTGCCGCAGGGCTCAGTGCTGGGACCCCAGCTCTTTACAATATACATTAACAATTTGGATGAAGGAATAGAGTGTAATATCTCCAAGTTTGCAGATGACACTAAACTGGGTGGCGGAGTGAGCTGTGAGGAGGACGCTAAGAGGCTGCAGGGTGACTTGGACAGGTTCGGTGAGTGGGCAAACGCATGGCAGATGCAATATAATGTGGATAAATGTGAGGTTATCCATTTTGGGGGGCAAAAACATGAAGGCAGAATATTATCTGAATGGCGGCAGACTAGGAAAAGGGGAGGTGCAACGAGACCTGGGTGTCATGGTTCATCAGTCACTGAAAGTTGTCACGCAGGTACAGCAGGCGGTGAAGAAGGCAAATGGTATGTTGGCCTTCATAGCTCGGGGATTTGAATATAGAAGCAGGGAGGTCTTACTGCAGTTGTACAGAGCCTTAGTGAGGCCTCACCTGGAATATTGTGTTCAGTTTTGGTCTCCTAGTCTGAGGAAGGACGTTCTTGCTATTGAGGGAGTGCAGCGAAGATTCACCAGACTGATTCCAGGGATGGCTGGGCTGTCGTATGAGGAGAGACTGGATCAACTGGGCCTTTATTCACTGGAATTTAGAAGGATGAGAGAGGATCTCATAGAAACGTATAAGATTCTGACGAGACTGGACAAGTTAGATGCGGGAAGAATGTTCCCGATGTTGGGGAAGTCCAGAACCAGGGAACGTAGTCTTAGGATAAGGGGTAGGCCATTTAGGACTGAGATGAGGAGAAACTTCTTCACTGAGGGCCCAAGTTTCCACAAGTTTCCTCCGAGCTGGGCGCCCGTTTTTCGCACCTAAAACGGCGCCTAAAAAAATCATCGGTATTCTCCACCGACTTACAGGTTCTCTGGCCCTCGGCGCAGCCAGCATGAGCTGTAGGGGGGCGGAGCCAGGTCCCGGCGCTGAAAACAGTGCCGGGACCTCTGCACATGCGCGCTACAGTCGGCACGCAAGTGCAGTAGCTCCAGGCGCCGAACTCTGTGGGAGGGGCCCGAAGCACGCAGCCCCTAGCCCTGGCTGAATGGCCTCACTGGGGCTGCGTGAATAAGGCTCCTCCCACGGCCAGCTCCTGCTCCCCGACCAGACCCGACACCCGCTCCTCTTTTCCCCCCCCACCCCCCGCCAACCAGAACCGACCCGACACCCGATTTTCCCCCCCCCCCCCCCCCCCCCCGACCCGACACCCGCGCCCCCCCCCAGCCCTGAGACCTGCTTCCCCCCCCAACTGACCCGACCCGACCCGCGCTCCTGTTCCCCGACCCGCCCCCCTCTCTCTTCTCTCCCACCCCCCCCTCCCCTGCTCTCCCTCCCTCCTCTCTTTTCCTCCCTCCCTCCCTCTCTCGCTCTCTCTCTCTCGCTCTCTCTCTCTCGCTCTCTCTCTCTCGCGCTCTCTCTCTCGCTCTCTCTCTCTCTCTCTCTCTCCCCCCCCTCTCGCTCTCTCCTCTCTCTCGCTCTCTCTCTCTCTCTCTCTCTCTCTCTCTCTCTCTCTCTCTCTCTCTCTCTCTCTCTCTCTCTCTCTCTCTCTCTCTCTCTCTCTCCCCCTCCCTCCCGCTCAGCGACACGAACGGCTTTCTCCCCCCCGAATGGCTGCAGAATTCTTCCTGGCTGAAGCACTTTCACACAGGTAGGAAGATGGTTTATTTAATCTTTTCTTGGCTTATAAATGTTTATTCAGGTTGGATTTATTTGTAGAAGTATAAATAAGGATTTATTGTCGAATTTAATAAGTTCCCTTCCCCTCCCCCCCACCTCGTTCTGGACGCCTAATTTGTAACCTGCGCCTGATTTTTTAATGTGTAGAACAGGTTTTTTCAGTTCTACAAAAATCTTCACTGGCTCCATTCTACTTTAGTTTGGAGTACATTTTCACTGTGGAAACTTTCAAATCAGGCGTCAGTGGCCGGACACGCCCCTTTTGAAGAAAAAATTCTGTTCTAAACTAGAACTGTTCTACCTGACTAGAACTGCAGAAAAATAAATGTGGAGAATTGCGATTTCTAAAATAGTCCGTTCTCCACCAGTTGCTCCTAAAAATCAGGCGCGCGTCATGTGGAAACTTGGGCCCAGAGAGTTGTTAACCTGTGGAATTCCCTGCCGCAGAGAGTTGTTGATGCCAGTTCACTGGATACATTCAAGAGGGAGTTGGATATGGCTCTTAAGGTTAAGGGGATCAAGGGATATGGAGAGAAAGCAGGAAAGGGGCACTGAATGAATGATCAGCCATGACCTTATTGAATGGCGGAGCTGGCTCAAGGGAAGGATTGGCCTACTCCTGCTCCTGATTGTTATGTTCTAATGTAATGAGAGCATGTCTGTCAGCCCAAAGTCTCGAGTATTCTGTATTTTTCTGTGTTGATTCACCAGCACATAGTTTTTGTTTCTATATACTGATTTTAAAAATGTCTACATCCACACTTTACCACCGCGCTGTCAGACTATCACTATAAAAATGGTGAATGAGACAGAATTTCCTCCTAACAAACGTGTGAGACACAGCCATCGTGTTCAGCTCTTCAAGGAGGATACTTTAGCCTTGGAGTGGGTGCAGCGCAGGTTCACCGGAAGGGTTAAGTTATGAGGATAGGCTGCACAGTCCCAAGGGTATATTCTCTTGAGTATAGAAGATTAAGGAATGATTTATTTAAACTGTTAAAATGATTGAAGGATTTGATAGGGTAGATCGAAACTCTTTTCTCTGGAGGGGCAGTCCAGAACAAGGGGGCATAACCTTAAAATTAGAGCTAGGTTGTTCAGGGGGATGATTTCAGGAAGTATTTCTTCACACAAAGGGTAGTGGGAATTTGGAACACTCTCCCCACTTTTAAAGTGTAGTCACGGTTGTAATGGAGCAAATGCAGCAGCCAATTTGCCCACACCAAGCTCCCACAAGCAATAATGTGATAATGGGCAGATAATCTGTTTGTAATTTTAACTGAGGGTTAAATATTGGCCAGGTTACCGGGGATAACTCCCCCTACTCTTCTTCAAAATAGTGCAATGGGATATTTTACATACATTTGAGAGAGCAGGCAGGGCCTTGGTTTAAGGTCTCATCTGAAAGACGGCATCTCCGACAGTGTAGTACTTGCTCAGTTCTGCACTGGAGTGTCAGCCTGGATTTTGGTGCTCAAGTCTCTGGAGTGAACCCATGACCTTCTGACTCGGACGAGGGTGCTACCATCATCATCATCATCATCATAGGCGGTCCCTCGAAATGAGGATGACTTGCTTCCACACCAAAAAAGGATGAGTTCACAGGTGTTTCAGTGAAGGACCAAATATTGCATGCCTGTACGTGAATTTTTTTAACTTGTGGTGACCATTGCACACCAGCCACCACACGAGCTTGACAACTAGGTCTTGGTCCAGTGGCAACGGTTCTACAAGACGACTGGAGCCTGCTCTGCTGCACGGACCTAGTGCGCGCACACATCGCAGTGTGGGCTGGACCGTGCTGCCCCTGGGTCCCTGGCCCCGAAATCACGCCTCTCCTGGGCCCCGATCACATCCCTCCACAGTCTCTCGCCGCTCCTGCTGTATCTGCCCACTCGCCAATCACTGGCCTGGATCTTGATGAGGTCAGTCCTGCACCAGCTCACTCTGCTCCCTGAAGTGGTTTGCCTCCACGCTGCTCCCAGGCCACTGCTGCCTACCTTGGTACAAGTAACTACAAGCACACTCGCATACATGCGCGTGTGCGCGCGCACACACGTACATACGCAACATAAACACGCTCACCAATACTATTATAATTGGTCAAAACAAGCAATATTCAGACCTGACAGCGGAAGGATACATTGCTATTGGCCACAGCCTCCCGTTGAATAATTTATGTTTTCCAATCTTCTGAGGAAATTAAGCCCCCCCCTTCCCCAGCCCCTTTTCCCCCCCCGTCCGCCCCTCTCCTCCTCTGTCCACCCCTCTTTCTTCCCCCGTCCGCCCCATCCTCCGTCCGCCCGTCCGCCCCCATTCTCCCTGCCCCTCCTCCGTCCGCCCCTCCTCCCCCATCCCCTCCGCCATCCCCCCCGTCCACCCTTCCTCCATCCCCCCTGCTCCCCCACGTCCGCCCTTCATCCCTCTCTCCCCACCCCCCCCCCGTCCGTCCGCCCCTTTCTCCCCCCCCCCCCCCCCCCTTTGTTGGTGCCTCCCTGCTCTCCAGTTATGCCACTCTTCAAAAAGTGGTGTTTGAAGGATAAATGCAGTACCTGGTGTGGTGATGAGGATCAGTCTCTGGTATGTATTGTTAGCTAACCTTGTCTGGGACAGCAGCTGCCTTTAGTGCCTTGGATTAGGGAGTTCCTGGTCACAATTCAGTGACGCGTGCAGGAAGCCCTTTGTGTGTCGATTTTGTGTAGGGCTATCATGTGCCCCGAGGTGAACAGCCTATTCTAAATCCATTCATCAATAAGAGTCACAATTAAGTTTTTATTTATGCTGAACCTTTGTATGGCCCCAGCTGGAGTATTGTGTGCCAATTCTGGGCGCCACACTTGGGTAAGAATGTCAAGGCCCTGGACAGAGTGGAGGGGAGATTTACTTGAATGATACCAGGGATGTCAGTTATGGGGGCCTAGGATTGTTCTCCTTAGAGTAGAGAAGATTAAGGGGAAGTTTAATAGAGTTCAAAATTGAGGTTTTTATGGAGTAGATGGGAAGAACTGTTTCGACTGGCAGGAGGCTCAGTAACCAGGGGACACAGATTTAAAGTAAATGGTGAGAGATCCAGAGTGGAGATGAGAATTATGATGGTCGGGGAAGCACTGTTGGAAAGGATAGTGGAAGCAGATTCAGTTGTAGCTTTCAAAGGGGAATTGGATAAACAAGAGCAGGGCAGTGGGACTAATTGGACAGCTCTTTCAGAGAGCTGGCACAGGCACGATGCACCAAATGGCCTCCTTCTGTACTGTATGATTCTATGAAGAGTTGTGTCATTACGAGAGATGGGGAGAAAATTGGGAGCAGACATGTATGAAAGCTGACATGTTGTATAAAATGGTAATGCTATGTTTTTAATGTTGGGCGCAGGCTTGGGCCGATGCTTTCCGGAGTACTCCTGACCTCACTGGGGTCGTAACTGTGTATGAAGAACTGAGGAGGAAGGGGCTTGAGTTCCCCATGACTGACCTTGATGCACTGTCTCCCATCCACACGCCTCAGAGAGTAAGTATGAATTGGGGTCTGGTTATTGCACTGCCCCTGATAATGTTGATTTAATTCAGGTGCCTAAATTATTGAAGTCTTTAAATTTTCAATTAGGTTGGTTTGAAAGTGACAATATCTTGATGTTTTAGATATTCAGAATAATCAATTCTAACACAACCCGTTTTTAAAAAAAAACTGGTCAGTGCTTTCGACATCAGATGATGTCATTTGTAATTGATTGGAGCCGTTTCAATTCTGTGGCAGCAGTGCAAACCTAATTGGTGATATTCAAAGATGCAGTTATGGATTTGGGAGGCAACAACATGTTCAAGGACTTTGTAGAGGAAAGAGACATTGGCAGTATTTTTCAAGGACAGAAAGGTCAAGGGTGAGTTTTTGGAGGAGCGGGGTGATGACACCAGCTTTGAAAGGGAGGCAGCTAGTACCTGAGGCGAGGGAACCATTTACAATGTTAGCTAGCGTGGGAGTCCAAAAGGGAAGTTTTGTAATTATCAGTTTTGCTGGAATGAGATCAAGTGAGCAGGAGGTCAGTTTTGTGGACAAGATGAGTTTGGAGAGGGTATGGGGAGAAAGTAGAAAAGAATGTGGGTTCAAGACCAGGGCAGGGGGAACCTTGGGGGAAGTTTGGCTTGGGAAAGGGGGGTTTGCGGTATAGGCAGCTGGTCTCAATCTTCATGACAAAATCCATGTACTCCTTGCACCTAGAGGTGAGGGGCGATGGTTTTCGAAAATGTTTGGTAGTGGAGAAAAGGAGCTGGGGGTTATCTTTGCTTTCCAGGAAAATCCTGGAGTAGAAAATGGTTTTGTCAGAGCAGAGCAAGTCCCAATAGTGCTTGATGTGGTCCAGCTAGATCTGACCTGGATGGTAAACGAGTTGTCCACCGTTTGCCTGTGTCCCGTTGGACTTGAGTGACCACAGATTGGGAGACTAGAAGGAACACCCAAGATGGCAAAGAGTAAGGGATATACTGAAGATAAGGGCATAAAAGGATCTGGTTGTGCTGATCAACAGTTGAAGTAGTATTATGGCCTGCAGAGGGCCAAAGCCTAGACCGTTGGGAGTTTGAAAGTGCAGTTGCAAATGACCTTGAGGGAGAGTGTTAGAAGGGGTCGGCGTAGAAGGAAGTGGAGTTGGAAGTGATCGGAGATGGCCTTGTCTGCGATTGAAATGATAGTACAGAGACCATGCAAGATGGCTAGATCGAGTGGGTGGCTATGAATATGGGTAAGAGCATATATGGAATGAGAGAAGAGCAGTGAAATTGAAGGAGCTGACCAACTGAGATGGAGATTGAAATCACTGAGGCCGAGTTGTTGCTCAGTGAGGAGGCTGAGGGAGGATACCTCGGTGAAAAACTTGGGTTGAGGCTTGGGATGGTGGCAAATGAGGATTTTAAAGGGGAGGCAAGAAGGGTGGAACAAGCTGAGGTGGTTGAGGAATAGGGGGAGATATCAACATGCGATTTGGTGAAAAGAGCCACACTACCACTGCAATAGTTTGGATGGGGCAAGGGGCAGATGGTATAGTCAGGTAGGGAGGCTTCAGTAAGGGGCAAGATGTGGCCATCCATGAGCCAAGTATCCATCAAAGTCGTGATGTCAATGCAATCTTCCAAAATAAGGTCATGGATGGCTTGGGCCGAGTTCATGAGTAAACTGACATTCTGGAGGGGAATATGGAGCAAGCGGTGATTGTTGATCCATTAAAGAAAGACTTACATTTATATAACTTGTTAGATCTCTTAATTTCCAATGAAATACGAACTCCGATTGTAGTTTTAACTTTTTAATCTCGGCAGAGAGCAACAAACTGCTGGCTGATTGCCAGTTTCTTTGTCTTATTGAGACACATGGTCAAAATGGCTGTACTTTATACCTGGATCAATTTACAGAAAAGAACTCTCCTTCTTTGACCTTATTGGCTCAATTGAAAGTCTTTTAACGTTTTATTGGCTCGCTACCCAAGGACCGAAAATGTCAAGTTGATTGATGAGTTAATGCAACATGCTGAGCAGTATGTAGTAGCTTTGACTTGGGGGTCTGTGAATTTTCACAGTCTGTCTAAATGAGCCTGTTTGAATACTCCCAATCCCCCCTTTGATTCTTTCACAAACTGAATCATAAAACATCAGGTATCACTGGTTAAACATTCTACAAAATAATTTCATACATGTTAATAGAGTTTCCTTCTAAAATTTGTTGGTGTTTCGCCACATGTCCGGACTAGTAGCTTCCACACAAATTTACACCAACCCGAGTTCCATCGTGGCCACAATGGAAGTCTGGTTTTAATAGGTTAATTAACCTTATTCCAATTTAATCCAAATCAATATCTTAATTCAACTAGTAAACAACCTTTCCTTAAGCATAACATACCCCTGTGCCACGTACAGACGGTCTGCTGGGACCTGCAAGGTGTCTCACCTGCGGGACAGCAGCTACAGCCGCCTGGTCGCAACAACATTTAATCAACATAAACAAACAATATAAAAGTAAAAGGTATTTACATGTAATTCCCTTCCTACCCTACTATTTCCCTTTGGTGCAGAGGGTCGGCTAGTAAGAAGTAGGCCTATGCCTAGAATACCTACAATCAATACTACAGTAAATTTAAACATTTTCACAAAAAGTAATTGTCCTTATTAGATTTCAGCTTCAGTTACAGGTGCTCGTTTAACGTGTGAAGCGTGGATCCAGGCTTTCTTTCCTTGGACTTTAACAGCTGCCTGGGTGGTCAATAACACTTGATAAGGTCCCTCCCACTTGGCACCCAAAGGTTCTTTATGCAACTTTTTCACATACACCCAGACTCCCGGGATGATGTCGTGTCCTCCTTCGGGTGGATTACCCCAAGTTGCCGATACCTGTCGGGAAACAGAACTAATAGCATTGGTTAAGTTCTGACAGTATGATAACAGAGTGTCACTCATTAAGTGAACATCAGCTTTCCGTAAATCGATAGTTCCTGGCAGCGACATGGGTCTTCCTGTTATAATTTCAAATGGGCTTAGACCTGTATTTCTGTTCGGGTTTGCCCTAATGCTACATAGCACTATTGGTAGTGCCTGGGGCCATGGTGTTCCTTCTTGGTGATATTTGGCAAGCCGTTGTTTCAGAGTTTAATTCATTCGCTCCACTTGTCCTGAGGATTGTGGATGATAAGGACAGTGTAAATCCCATGTAATGTTCAGTAACCTACAGACTTCTTGGCAGACAGCACCTGTGAAGTGTGTTCCCTGATCTGAGTCAATGCTACTCGGGACTCCCCATTGGGGAATGTAATCCTTACACAAGACCTTTGCAGTGTGATTGGCTGTGGCTCTTTTAGTTGGGACAGCTTCTACCCATCTAGAGAATCTGTCGACCATGACAAGAATGTTGGTGTATCCTTGACATGAAGGAAGAGATATATAATCAACCTGCAGATGCAGGGGGCAGGGGGCCTCAGTTGGGGCATTACCGTGATGGGTCCAGAATTATTTTTCTGGCAGACCACACAGCGGTCTGCTACCAGCTGGGCATGTTTTTTAAATCCCCGACCTCACCAGCTTTTCTGGAACCGTGCCGTCATCTGTTGTGAAGCCAAGTGTCCCCACGAGTGGATCTGTTGGGCTAAAAAAGGCATAAGCGCTTGTGGCGCGACTGGCTTGTTGGTAACTCTTTGTCTCCAGACACCATCTTCGCACAGCTTAACTCCTGCCTCAATCCATGTCCATTTTTCCTCTCGGGAGCACTCGCCTTGCATTGTTTGAAGGTCTCGTGTCAGAGTCCTGAGTGCTTTCAATCTGCACATCTGTGTTGGTTCTTCTGGAGGAACGCCCTGTGAGGCGGCATCTTTAGCTGCCTGGTCGGCTAGGGCATTTCCCCCTGTGCTTCTGTGGTATTTTTCTTGGTATGGGCCTTACACTTCAGGATGGACACTTCCTGAGGTAATTGTATGGCCTCCAGTAAGTCTCGGACTTCTTTTCCATTTCGGATAGGTGTACCAGCAGCAGTAAGGAATCCTCTTTTCCGCCATAACATACCAAAGTCGTGAGCGACTCCAAAAGCATAACGCGAATCTGTGTAGACATTAGCTGTCTGTCCTTCTGCTATTCGACATGCTTCTGACAGGGCCCGTAACTCGGCCTGTTGTGCTGACGTTCCTGAGGGTAAACATCCTTTTACCATGGGGATGGGAACCAATGCAGGGAGACAGAGGGAAACAAAACGGAGGCAAAAGCAAAAGACAGAAAGGAGATGAGGAAAAGTGGAGGGCAGAGAAACCCAAGGCAAAGAACAAAAAGGGCCACTGTACAGCAAAATTCTAAAAGGACAAAGGGTGTTAAAAGAACAAGCCTGAAGGCTTTGTGTCTTAATGCAAGGTGTAGCCGCAATAAAGTGGATGAATTAACTGTGCAAATAGATGTTAACAAATATGATGTGATTGGGATTACGGAGACGTGGCTCCAGGATGATCAGGGCTGGGAACTCAACATCCAGGGGTATTCAACATTCAGGAAAGATAGAATAAAAGGAAAAGGAGGTGGGGTAGCATTGCTGGTTAAGGAGCAAATTAAGGCAATAGTTCGGAAGGACATTAGCTTGGATGATGTGGAATCTATATGGATAGAGCTGCAGAATACCAAAGGACAAAAAACGTTAGTGGGAGTTGTGTACAGACCTCCAAACAGTAGTAGTGATGTTGGGGAGGGCATCAAACATGAAATTAGGGGTGCGTGCAATAAAGGTGCAGCAGTTATAATGGGTGACTTTAATATGCACATAGATTGGGTTAACCAAACTGGAAGCAATACGGTAGAGGAGGATTTCCTGGAGTGCATAAGGGATGGTTTTTTAGACCAATATGTCGAGGAACCAACTAGGGGGGAGGCCATCTTAGACTGGGTGTTGTGTAATGAGAGAGGATTAATTAGCAATCTCGTTGTGCGAGGCCCCTTGGGGAAGAGTGACCATAATATGGTGGAATTCTGCATTAGGATGGAGAATGAAACAGTTAATTCAGAGACCATGGTCCAGAACTTAAAGAAGGGTAACTTTGAAGGTATGAGGCGTGAATTGGCTAGGATAGATTGGCGAATGATACTGAAGGGGTTGACTGTGGATGGGCAATGGCAGACATTTAGAGACCGCATGGATGAACTACAACAATTGTACATTCCTGTCTGGCGTAAAAATAAAAAAGGGAAGGTGGCTCAACCGTGGCTATCAAGGGAAATCAGGGATAGCATTAAAGCCAAGGAAGTGGCATACAAATTGGCCAGAAATAGCAGAGAACCCGGGGACTGGGAGAAATTTAGAACTCAGCAGAGGAGGACAAAGGGTTTGATTAGGGCAGGGAAAATGGAGTACGAGAAGAAGCTTGCAGGGAACATTAAGACGGATTGCAAAAGTTTCTATAGATATGTAAAGAGAAAAAGGTTAGTAAAGACAAACGTAGGTCCCCTGCAGTCAGAATCAGGGGAAGTCATAACGGGGAACAAAGAAATGGCGGACCAATTGAACAAGTACTTTGGTTCGGTATTCACTGAGGAGGACACAAACAACCTTCCGGATATAAAAGGGGTCGGAGGGTCTAGTAAGGAGGAGGAACTGAGGGAAATCCTTATTAGTCGGGAAATTGTGTTGGGGAAATTGATGGGATTGAAGGCCGATAAATCCCCAGGGCCTGATGGACTGCATCCCAGAGTACTTAAGGAGGTGGCCTTGGAAATAGTGGATGCATTGACAGTCATTTTCCAACATTCCATTGACTCTGGATCAGTTCCTATGGAGTGGAGGGTAGCCAATGTAACCCCACTTTTTAAAAAAGGAGGGAGAGAGAAAACAGGGAATTACAGACCGGTCAGCCTGACATCGGTAGTGGGTAAAATGATGGAATCAATTATTAAGGATGTCATAGCAGTGCATTTGGAAAGAGGTAATATGATAGGTCCAAGTCAGCATGGATTTGTGAAAGGGAAATCATGCTTGACAAATCTTCTGGAATTTTTTGAGGATGTTTCCAGTAGAGTGGACAAGGGAGAACCAGTTGATGTGGTATATTTGGACTTTCAGAAGGCTTTCGACAAGGTCCCACATAAGAGATTAATGTGCAAAGTTAAAGCACATGGGATTGGGGGTAGTGTGCTGACATGGATTGAGAACTGGTTGTCAGACAGGAAGCAAAGAGTAGGAGTAAATGGGGACTTTTCAGAATGGCAGGCAGTGACTAGTGGGGTACCGCAAGGTTCTGTGCTGGGGCCCCAGCTGTTTACACTGTACATTAATGATTTAGACGAGGGGATTAAATGTATCTCCAAATTTGCGGATGACACTAAGTTGGGTGGCAGTGTGAGCTGCAAGGAGGATTCTATGAGGCTGCAGAGCGACTTGGATAGGTTAGGTGAGTGGGCAAATGCATGGCAGATGAAGTATAATGTGGATAAATGTGAGGTTATCCACTTTGGTGGTAAAAACAGAGAGACAGACTATTATCTGAATGGTGACAGATTAGGAAAAGGGCAGGTGCAAAGAGACCTGGGTGTCATGGTACATCAGTCATTGAAGGTTGGCATGCAGGTACAGCAGGCGGTTAAGAAAGCAAATGGCATGTTGGCCTTCATAGCGAGGGGATTTGAGTACAAGGGCAGGGAGGTGTTGCTACAATTGTACAGGGCCTTGGTTAGGCCACACCTGGAGTATTGTGTACAGTTTTGGTCTCCTAACCTGAGGAAGGACATTCTTGCTATTGAGGGAGTGCAGCGAAGGTTCACCAGACTGATTCCCGGGATGGCGGGACTGACCTATCAAGAAAGACTGGATCAACTGGGCTTGTATTCACTGGAGTTCAGAAGAATGAGAGGGGACCTCATAGAAACGTTTAAAATTCTGACGGGGTTAGACAGGTTAGATGCAGGAAGAATGTTCCCAATGTTGGGGAAGTCCAGAACCAGGGGACACAGTCGAAGGATAAGGGGGAAGCCATTTAGGACCGAGATGAGGAGGAATTTCTTCACCCAGAGAGTGGTGAACCTGTGGAATTCTCTACCACAGAAAGTTGTTGAGGCCAATTCACTAAATATATTCAAAAAGGAGTTAGATGAAGTCCTTACTACTAGGGGAATCAAGGGGTATGGTGAGAAAGCAGGAATGGGGTACTGAAGTTGCATGTTCAGCCATGAACTCATTGAATGGCGGTGCAGGCTAGAAGGGCCGAATGGCCTACTCCTGCACCTATTTTCTATGTTTCTACTTCCTCATATAAGGTTGTAACTGCCCATCCTGCTTTTCTGGTACCACTGTCAACAAAGGAGGAACCATCTGTAAACAGGATGAGGTCTGGGTTGTGTAGCGGCTCCTCTGCTGCTAAGGCGGCTGCTTGTTTCTTTTAAAATCTCCACGCTGTCATGCTCTTCACATTCTCCCCCCTCTTGCTCCCTCGATTCTGACATCGGGAGCATAGTTGTGGGATTAACCGGGCTGGCCCGGACGATATGGAGATTAGGAGCTTCCAAAACTGCTGTCCAGCGGGTCCATCTTGCTGCTGTCACCTGAGACATTCTATTCATAGACAGCAAAGCGTGTACGGTGTGGGGACACTTGACAATCAGCTTTTGGTCGAGGACTAGACCCGCAGTGATCATTGCCGCTCGACATGTAGCTTCCATGGCCCTTAGGCAACTTCCTCATCCGAGGGCTACCGCATCCAGTTTTGCCGAATAATAGCCAATAGGTCTTTGCCGATCCCCATGTTCTTGTGTCAGTATAGCTGTCATATATCCTTCTTTCTCATGAACAAACAGGGTAAATGGCTTGCTACTGTCGGGGATTCCCAGAGCCGGTGCCGAACACAAAGCCTTTTTCAAAGTCAGGAAGGCCTTTTGCTGTTCCTTAGTGAGTGTGATGGCTTCTTTAGAGGCACGTTTCCCCTTTAAAATATCATTCAATGGCTGAGCAAGCTGTGTGAAGGAGTCAATCCAATTTCTGTTAAAGTTACACAATCCCAAAAAAGACCTTAGTTCCTGAATAGTGGTGGGTTTTTTAGCAGCCCGAATGGCTGCAGTTCTATCCTGGGTAAGTTCTCTCTTTCCTTGTGAAATCTTTTGTCCCAGGTATACAACCTCTTCTTGGGATATTTGTGCTTTGTCGATGCTGGCTTTATGTCCTTTCAGCCAAAGGTGGTCCAGCAAAGCTCGTAAATCTTGTTCATGCTGTTCTTCCGTGTTTGAAGCTAGCAGGATATCGTCTACATATTGGATGACTGTGGATGACAGGGGAGGTAATTCTCGCAAATGGCTTTGTAAAGCCATGTGGAATACCGTAGGGCTGTTGTGGAAACCCTGCGGTAACCGGGTCCAAGTATACTGTTGTCCTTGGACTATGAAAGCAAACCACTGTTGAACCTCTGGTGCCAGAGGCACCGACCAAAATCCGTTGGCCATATCTATAACCGAGAAATATTTATGTTCCGGTTTGAGGGCATTAAAAATGGTGGAGGGATCTGCGACCAAAGGAGCTTTTTTGATTAATACACTGGTTAGCTTTCCTATAATCGACAGTCAAACGCCAAGTCTCATTAGATTTCTGTACCGGCCACACAGAGCTATTGGAGGAGCTATGCATTTTAATAAGCACCCCTTGTTTCTCCAATTGCTGAATAACCGGTAAGATTCCCGCGATGGCAGTTGGACTGATGGGATACTGTTTAGTGCATGGAGGCTTGGTCCCTGTAAATGACGCAGGCTCCATCTGGAGTAGGCCACAATCATTCTTATCTTTAGCCCATATCGGATGTTCCTTCAATTCTTCTTTCTTCAAAGTTCTAATTGACCATGTCACCCGACCATCCTCGAAATGCAACGATGAATCTATTTGGATTAGAACGTCCATTCCCAAAAGGGGTTGATCTACTGGGCCTATCCAGACCGGCGTGGTTAGTTCATGTGGACCCAGCCCTATAAGTACCGGTGTTCTTTTAATTTCCATTTTATGGCCCCCAACTCCATAGGCCCTACCATCCAACGGCAAAAAGTCTCCATATTGTAGGGGTAAGCATGTTAATTCCGCCCCGTGTCTAAAAGACAGTCCACATCCTTATCGCCCACCCTCAGTTATATATAGCCCATCTCCCCTTTGTTGTATTAGTGCGAGGAGGGGGGCCAGGGTGGGCTCTAATCGTTTTTTGCTATCCCAAGTAACTCCTTCTGTTGTTGTATTGTCAGTCGTTTAAATGCTTCTATGAGGTCATTAACTTGTAACAAGCCTGGCTTGTTGGCTGAATTGTATCCCTGGCTGCGTCCTCTTCCCCAGCCACGACCTTTCTGTTTTGCCCTGCACGTCTTGGCCCAGTGACCACCTTTCCCACAATAATGACATTTTCCGCGTAATTTTCCAAATAACTGTTTATCGGAATCCTGGGATTTCCATCCCATAGCCTTTACAGCTCGGACTTTAGCTCCCATATCCCGATCTAATTGGTTACATCGATCCACCAATGCTGCAAAGGTAGTTCCTCTACCTTCCCAGTCCGGTAACACTACCTTCAGCATTTTGGACAGTTCTGGCTTTAGACCGGCCACGAAAGCTGCTTTCAGGGGTCCAAACGCTTGTTCATCCATTTCCTCATCCGTATTATTCATACCCGAATGTTCTAGCCACGTGCATCTAAACCGCTCGTCATACTCCAGGACCTCCTCTGTTCCTTTCTGTTGGCAGGCTGCAATTTTTCCCCAGTCTGTCTTAGCTGGACTGAAGGCTTGCAGCCAGTGTTTAATCGCCTCCCATCCTGCGTCTAACTCTTGCTCATTCTGCCCCAAAGCTTCATCTACCTTGTCGTGCAATTTTCTTCCCTGTGTTTTTGGCACCATTATGGTCAGAATTTACACTCCGTCCCAGGGATGAAGTTGATATATATTTCTTAAGCGGTCCAATTGATCCCACGTTTTTACTCCCCCTTTCTTTGGATTGAGCAATTCCTTGGACCATTTATCAATTTTCTCTGGGTCTGCCGGATCATGAACTAAGTATTCTCCATACACCCTTCTCTTTGTTTTTTTGGTTCCGCCCTCATCCGCAGTCTCTTCTGATTTGACTACAACTTGTCTTTTTTTAAACGGGGCAAAGCGCACCCCTAATTCTTCATCATCCTCCGACACTGTATTGTCGGAGGATTCGGAAACCGTATCTATTCCTCGGTCGTGTCTTCGGGTTTGCGCTTTTAATTTATCCAAACATGGGTACCCTGGGAATTGATCAATACATTTTCCTTTTCCTATTACTGTCTCTTGACCTAATGATTTTTTCCATTCTTTAATTTCACCTTTAAGATCTTTAACTTCTGCTTCCAGCTTTTCAAGTTCAAGCTTTTTCTGTCGCAGCTGTGCACAAACTGCTTCCAATTGATCCTTTGTACTGGTCAGTTCTCGATCATGTTGGGAACGCATTATAATATCATTCCGGTTTCGAATATGGCCCATAACCGCTAGGGACCATCTAGTTCGCTCTTTATTTTTCATACGGGTCGTTTTTCCCCAGACCCTTTTAATCTCATCCAAGGACCATTGTCCTTTGGAGGTTCCGTACTTTTGTTCGATCTTAATACAGGTTTTAGATAAGTTGAATTGTTGCTCTATGTATTCTTTCAACTGTTCGAGAATTAAACCTAGTGAAACTTGAGGTGGTGCCTGCCCACCTTTAACAGTTGTAGGCAATTCTTTGTTCTTGTCTCCTGCTGCCATTTCTTTACTAAGTTCTTTACTGGGGTCTCGAGTCGTAGACCTGCTAGCCGATCAGTAGGTCGGTGATTAATTAACTAACACACCGCCGAAGTTTAGACGTCTTATGGGACCTCGAACCGACTACCAACCGGAGGGTTCGCAAACCGGAGGCTTTCGGAATCGCGTAGAAGGAGAGGCGACTTTAGACTTTTGACCGAGGACTTTTTCTAAAAAAAAAGAGGAGTCCTTACCTCAAGATATCGGTCCGATGTCCAAAATTCAGTTTCTTTCCTCAGCGACCCTGTTCGCAGCGCCAAAATTGTTAGATCTCTTAATTTCCAATGAAATACGAACTCCGATTGTAGTTTTAACTTTTTAATCTCGGCAGAGAGCAACAAACTGCTGGCTGATTGCCAGTTTCTTTCTTACTGAGACACATGGTCAGAATGGCTCTACTTTATACCTGGATCAATTTACAGAAAAGAACTCGCCTTCTTTGACCTTATTGGCTCAATTGAAAGTCTTTTAACGTTTTATTGGCTCGCTACCCAAGGTCCGAAAATGTCAAGTTGATTGATGAGTTAATGCAACATGCTGAGCAGTATGTAGTAGCTTTGACTTGGGGGTCTGTGAATTTTCACAGTCTGTCTAAATGAGCCTGTTTGAATACTCTATCATAACTCCTTTCATGACCTCGGGACGTCCCAAAGCGCTTTACAGCCAATGAAATACTTTTGAAGTATAGTCACTGTTGTAATGTAGGAAACGCAGCAGCCAATTAGCCAACAGCAAGCTCCCACAAACAGCAAGGTGATGACGACCAGATAATCTATTTTAATTGTTTATGGCAGAGTCCAAGAGGACAGTGGCAGGTGAGCTGGATACGGTAGAAATGAGGTTGTCAAGGTTAGCCCCCAGTGGGCGTGCTGTGCAAGAAGGTCGGCGAGAGAGGATGGTGGGGCAGTTGGAGGTTGCTGCTCTTAAGAAGGCGGCGAGGAATGGGTTCTTTAGAGAATTGCCAGCAGAGGCACAGAGGACAGCTGAGGGCAGATCCAATAGCAATTCAAACCTGGGATGGCAAGAGCAGCAAGACCAAGGAGTAACCATGGGTTAGGATAGGGTAAAATCTGACTGGAGAGTCATGGGGAAGGAAATTGCCATTCACATTGCAAGTGGAATTTCTCAACAGTTTCCCAACATGCTAACAGTCTTTGATATAAATCATTTGGTGTAAAGCGCTTATGGTGCATTGCACAATTCTCAATTTATGAAGCATCCATCATTTTGCCAGTTTGAGTGTGCAGCGGCCCCTTTTAAAGTGTATCAGTACCAGCAGTCTTATTCTGGAACACACTGTGTCTAAACCAAGAATGTTCCAAGTTATATACTACAAATATAACTAATGCGAAAGACTGAACAGGCTGAGGCGTGACCTCATAGAGGTCTTTAAAATTATGGAAGGGGATTGATGGGGCAGACGTAGAGATGTTTCCACTTGTGGGGAGACCAGAACTCGGAGTCATAAATATAAATCCAATCGGGAATTCAGGAGAAACTTCTTTACCCAGAGAGTGGTTAGAATGAGGAACACTCTAGGCGTATGGCCTACTCCTGTTCTTATGATCTTGTAGGGTTAGATGAAGAGGGGTGGGAGGAGGCTCGTGTGAAGCATAAACACTGCATAGACCAGTTGGGCCGAATGGTCTGTTCTGTGCTGATGTATCCATAGATCTGGATGCTTAAACCAATAGCAACTGTTCTTCAATCTCTATTCAGCTGCAACTTTGCCAAATCGTTCCTTGAACCTGCACATCTACTGTGCCGGCTGCTGGAGAAAAGTTCGAGTCGAATCATTTATCCCAGAGCTGGGTTGCATTTCTAGTTGAGAGTCTCGCTGGACATGTCATTTATTTACTTATCAGAAAGTGTAAATAGGAATGAGAGTGTTGCCACTTTCTAGTAAAGCCATTAGTAATGTTATGAATAATTACCTCAGAATATCTTAAATGTATGTTAGCTGCGGCTCAGTGGGTAGCACTCTCGCCTAAGTCAGAAGGTTGTAGGTTCAAGTCCTACTCCAGAAACTTGAGCATAAAATCCAGGCTGACACTCCCAGTGCCGTACTGAGGGAGTGCTGCACTGTCGGAGGTGCCGTCTTTCGGATGAGATGTTAAACCAAGGCACTGTCTGCCCTCTCGGGTGCAAGTAAAATATTCCATGCCACTATTTGCAAGAGTTCTCCCTGATGGCCTGGCCAATGTTTATCCCTCAACCAACACCAAGAAAAAAAAAATGTTATCACATTCCTGTTTGTGGGATCTTGCTGTGTGCAAATTTGCTACTGTATTTTCTACATCACAACATGACTGCACTTCAAAAAAAAAGTACTTCATTGGCTGTAAAGTGCTCTGGAGTATCCTGAGGTTGTGAAAGGAGCTATATTCCATTTAACATTGTTATGTGCAATTTTTCTGAAAAATATGTACAATGCTCATAAGTCACAGAACTAAACAGATCTCTATCTATGGGCCCAAGTTTCCACATGATTCGTGCCTGATTTTTAGGAGCAACTGGTGGAGAACGGACTATTTTAGAAATCGCAATTCTCCACATTTTTTTTTTCTGCAGTTCTTGTCAGGTAGAACAGTTCTAGTTTAGAACACAATTTTTTCTTCAAAAGGGGCGTGTCCGGCCACTGACGCCTGATTTGAAAGTTTCCACAGTGAAAATGTACTCCAAACTAAAGTAGAATGGAGCCAGTGAAGATTTTTGTCGAACTGAAAAAACCTGTTCTACACATTAAAAAAAAATCGAGGAGGAGGAGGACCGCCCCCCCCACAGCCCGTGCTGGCCGCGCTGAGGGCCAGAAGACCTGTGAAAATACCGAGGATGTTTTTAGGCGCGAAAAACGGGCGCCCAGCTCGGAGGGGCGCCTGTTTTTTTTTTCTTGTGGAAACTTGGGCCCTATGAAACACGTTACAAAAATCTAATTTTTGAAGCTCTTCTGATGGTCAGTACACCACTCGATGTGGTGCTAAGCTACACCGATTTGAAACCTGGTTTCTGCTTGGTGAATGCAGCTTCAGTGTGGAGTTACAATTGGCCCTCTGCCTCTGGGCTAGGGATGGGAGAGAATCTTCCAGGGCTCTTGCTCCTGTTTGTTATCCAGTGACCACTACAGGAAATTGCCCATGGACACCTAGGTGAGGGCAGTATTTGGGTCAGCTGTAATGCTTGATGCCATGCCACTTAGGTGAAGTATAGTAGGGTGAACAGTCCGTGTGGAACCACCCCCAGGAGGAGGCAGCTCCGTCTGAAGCAGGCCTGATTTATTCTACCTCCACCCGCGGCCAAATGCCTGTAGAGATTTTTTTTTCCCCCATTCTCTGGCTGTGGCAAGGCTGGCAAGGCTGGCATTTATTGTCCATCCCCCTAGTTTCCCTGGATACAACTGAGTGGGTTTCTAGGCCATTTCAGAGGGCAGTTAAGAGTCAACCACATTGCTATGGGACTGGAATCGCATATAGGCCAGACCAGGTAAGGGCGGCAGATTTCCTTCCCTACTCTCCCTCCCTCCTCGCTTTCTCTCCCAATCTCTAACTGAGGCTGCTTTTTACTAACTGACCACTTTATTGTTTTAGTTCCAGATTTTTAAAAATAATTTCAAATTCTCAAATTGCCCTGGTGGGATTTGAATCTGCAATTTCTGCATTACTAAGCCAGTAAGATAACCACTACATTATTGTGCCCGTAGATGAGTGAGCATTATCTCGTGTGATAGTGCAGAAGCCAGTTTCAATATTCTTTACGCTAATTTAGAGCCCTAGTTAATATAAAACAAACCATACCTAGAGGTTTATTTTCTCCGCGCCCCCCCCCCCCCCCCCCCTTTCAGGTTCCTTGGTGCTGATTGCTTGCTGGGATACAGGTCTATGGCCACCTCAATGGGCTGAGCATTCTTCACGTTATGAGTCTCAACAGTCAGTGTCGGCAGGTTCCACAATAGTGAGCTTCCACCCCGGATAGTAATTGGGAGCATGAGCCCGAGCCAGGTTCTCCCTCACTACCCTCCCTCCCACCCTCCCTCCTCACTTTCTCTCCCAATCTCTAACTGAGGCTGCTTTTGCTCCGAACACCACCTAGCTAAGATAGACTAGCTAGGCACTGATCCGGGATCCAAGCTAAAAGCATTCCTGATTAGTGTGGCTCAGACCTTGCTGAGTCATGAGGGAGCCTTCCGAAACTTTCATAATCTCTTGTGGTATAAAGTGATACCAACTTATTTTCTTACGAGTGGCCTGCATAACTGGTTAATCATCGCACAGCTCCCACTTATTTAAAATATGTGACTATTCATTTGTCATGTCACTACCTCTGGCAGTTAACTAGTTGTTATCTGCTGGACTCATCCTTCTGCGTACAAATGTTCATTTTTATTTTTCAGACTATTCCCGAAGTCGACCCGGCGGTGATGCAAAATTCTGTCCCAGCGCAGCCAGCGGTGTTCCCAGTCTCCGAGCAACCCATCCCAGCAGTGGCCACGGAAGGTGCAATTACTCCCTCCCTTGAACAGGTAACATCAGGAGGTAGCTCAACCCCCTACCCCCAAATCCAACACCGGAACTGCAATCACATCTCACTGTTGAGACAGCACATTATGCAGCTGGTTTGAGATTCTTCTGCGTATCGTGCGCCTCTTGCTTTTCCTTCCCTTAAGAGAGAACTATAAACGTAGGAGGGAAAGTGCTTTCAACAGAAACAACATTTCCCCTTTCCCACCCAGCCACAAGAAGAAAAAGTTTCCCCCAACTATTTACTAGAATGAAATCTTTCATCCCTTGGTACCAGTCATGTGGAGAAACGAGAGAAACTGGGGTAGTTCTCCTTGGAGTAGAGAAGGTTAAGGGGAGATTTGATAGTGGTGCTCAAAATTGTGAAGGGTTTTGATAAAGTAAAGAGAAACTTTCCATTGGCAGAAGCCACATGAGACTAAATTATTGTACACAGCATGTTTTGATATTGAACGCGCTGCCTGAAGGGGTGATGGAAGCAGATTCAGTAGTGACTTTCAAAAGGGAATTGGATAAATACTTGAAGGTGGAAAATTTGCAGGGCTATGGGGAAAGAGCCAGGGGGAGCGGAACTAATTGGATAGCTCCTTCAATGAGCCGGTACAGGCACGATGGGCTGAATGGCCTCCATCTGTGCTGTATGATTGTGTAATTCAAAGGATCACTCTCCTGGATGATAAAGACTTGGTTTGATGACCGTGCTTTCTCCTTCCCCTTCTACCAACCAACACGGAGTAGTCGCCTTAGATACATACCAGTGCCAATAATTCTTACAATGTGAAGTCCTATGGTGCCGTTATTTGGGACCAGTGATGCACACAAAATCTCATCTCATCTGTCCCTCTCTCATCGACCTCTGCACATGGAGTATAATCTTCCCAGTTGTAATCTGTGTTATTGATGTCTGGGTAATTAGTATTCATTGTCAGTGATTGCCGCAATGTAATCATATTCATGCAACAGATGATTCTGAGCTATGTCTGTTCTGTGCTTATCCTCTGCAACTGTTTGGGAAGTGTCACTCCTGGTATCTCCCTCTGTGTGTCTGAGGCCATTCTCAGCCTGGGCGGGGGCTGGGCCGGCAAATGATAGCGGGCGGATTGCAAAAATATAAGCGCGTGGAGACTCAATTCATTTTCTAATGGTAGTCGTAGCTATTGAGAAACTCGAGCTGCCATTGAACTGCCTTGACAGCTGTTCAGTAATAGCCAAAATATTCACTTACAATTGGTAATTTTTAATTAAAAAAACAAGCTAACTTATCAAATGGTTTGTCGTTCAGTCACCATTTGGTGGCAGTTAGAATAGCTAAGCTTCACTGGTCAAGCTCCACTTGATTTACCCCTGACTTTTAGACTAGATTTTAAATGTGTTTTTTTTTTCAGGTCGCTAAACTGCGGAGTGAACTGGATGTTGTTAATGGTAATGTAAAGGTCATGTCTGAAATGCTGACTGAGATGGTCCCGGGTCAAGAAGATTCCTCCGACCTTGAACTACTACAGGTGAAGCAGTGTTTTTAGATGGGGACAGGAGTAGGCCATTCAACCACTGGAGCCCTGTTCCGCCATTCAGTTAGATTACGGCTTATCTGTACCTCAACTTCATTTACTCGCCTTTGCTCCATTTCCTTGAATGTAGGACTGCGCGGGACCTAGGGTGGGGGGACATCATGGTCTATCTGGTCAGTCCCGCAGTTCTCAAAACTTTGTCTCCTCTCGGTTAGTTCTATCTAGCCGCTTTCCTCTTTGTTGCCTCTGTCTCCTTTGACAGTCTGCTCCACACACTGTGTCAAGTAGCTAAATCTGTACTATCCACTTCCCTCTTCTGACCTTGATTCCATGCCCTCTGGGTTTGGTTTACTCATATATCCCTTGGTATCTTTAACCTTTGATAGATTAAGCCATAATACCCTGAGCCAACTTTTGGTATTAGCAGTTCATATCTAAAATTTAATGACCAGAAGATTAGTCTTCATATTGCACCAATTAAGGCATCATGTTGGATACTAAGGAATCAAGGGCTATGGGGATCGAGCGGGAAGGTGGAGTTGAGGCTGAAGATCAGCCGTGATCTTACTGATTCGCGGAACGGGCTCGAGGGGCCGGAGAGCCGACTCCTGCTTGCTCCTATTTCTTATTTTCTATACAATTACATTTACACTCCTTATCCCTCAAGTTCTGACTCCATGATTAACAAAAGCTTGGAACAGGAGAGGAGGAAGAGGTGATCGGAAGTTAACTCTGTAAATGTGCAAAACCTGCCCTCGAGGCAATTTAGCACTATTTAAGTGGAAAATATTTGGGCATCCCACAGTGGCACAGCAAGTTTACCGTGTGTGCAGTTGCGCTATAGAGACCAGTAGGTTCCTGGGTTCAATTCCTGTTTGTGCTAACTTGACATATCAGTGGTAAGGGCCAACAATTGGTCTCAGTACCCTGATGGTCATGAGGAGAAAAATGACCTGGGCCACTCTTTCTGAACAGTGACCCCAGCTGTCAGTGCTGATGGTGTGACGTTGGGTGAGGGCAGGACCGGGCTCAAGTGTGATGGTCTCCGCAATCGACTAGCCTGCTGACATTGTCCAGGAAGAACTTGGGCAGAGGTTACAGGCACTCTTGCAACAAGGAGTCCAGATTTTCAGGAAGGAACAAATTTTGCAAAAAAGGAGAGAAAGTTGGCTTGATATTTAAATTTCCACCTCAAGATAAATCATCTCTGCCCTGCCTGCAGAAAATCTAACCGTGTTGTTTAGTACTTTAGCAGTTATGTACAATTTCCTGTTCCATACCAGGAGCTGAACAGGACGTGTCGAGCGATGCAGCAGAGGATCCTGGAACTCATCTCAAGAGTGACAAATGAGCAAGTGACAGAGGATCTGTTGCACGTCAATGATAACCTCAATAACATATTTCTCCGATATGACAGGTAATCCGCCATGCACTTTTTCAGGAACATTTCTATAACACCTTTCCCAAAGTGCTTTACAGCCAATTACACTTTTTGAAATGTAGTCACTGTTGTAATGTAGGAAACGCGGCAACCAATTAGTGCACAGCAAGGTTCTGCAAATAGTAATGTGATAATGACCAGATAATCTGTTTTACTGATATTGGCTGAGGGATAAATATTGGCCAGGGCACCGAGGATAACTCCCCTGCTCTTCTTTGAAATAGTGCCATGGGATCTTTCACATCCACTGAGAGGGCAGACAGGGTCTCGGTTTAATGTCTCAGCTGAAAGACGGCACCTCTGACAGTGCAGCACTCCCTCAGTACTGCACTGGAGTGCCAGCCCAGATTATGTGCTCGAGTGAGGCTTGAACCCACGACCTTCTGACTTAGTGGCGAGAGTGCGACCCATTGAGCTATGCCTGACACCCATCAGTAAGCTGTTTTTGGTACTTAATATTTTGCATGAGTTTGGGCTTGTGCAACTGCTAGACATATTACAACAAGGGGTCTGTAACCAGAGGTCACATATTTAAGATATCGGGGGGGGGGGAGTGGGGGGGGGAATGAGAATTTTATTTTACACGTGTGTTGTTATGATCTGGAATGCGCTGCCTGAAAGGGTGGTGGAAGCAGATTCAATAGTAACTTTCAAAGGGGAATTAGATAAATACTTGAAAGGGAAAAATTTGCAGAGCTATGGGGAAAGAGCGGGGGAATGGGGCTGATTGGACAGCTCTTTCAAAGAGCTGGCACAGGCATGATGGGCCGACTGGTCATCTCCTGTGCTGTATTAATCTATAATGATGTACAAAGTGATAGGAATGTGATGCTTGTGCCTAGAATTCCCCCACATGAAGTCCCTGATTACATACTGGAATGAAGTTCCTCATTTATATAGGGGAAATCCTTAACTTAAGGCTAGGAGGTTCCCCACAGGGCAGAAAAGTCAGTGACTACTGAATCATTTGTTTAAATGTCTCACTTGCCATAGCCCTTTGGGTGCATTATCAAGGTATTGGCTAATTTTTATAATACTCAACGTGCCCAGACTATCACATTTTTGCAAAAACATGAAGTTTGAAGGATTTTAGGCTGGTTGAGAATTGTTAGCACTTGTGGGATCTGCCTCCGATTTGACTGAAAGTTGTAAGGACTGGAAATTCTCAGTGCCTTCTCATAGAATCCTAGAATGATACAGCACAGGAGGCCATTTGTCCATCTTGCCTGTGCCACTCTTTGAAAGAGCTGTCTAACCAGTCCCACTCATCTGCTTTTTCCCCATAGCCCTGAAAATTCTTCCCCTTCAAGTATATAATCTCGTGCCTACTTCACCATTTCTATCTTTCATGGTTTTTTTTTCCAGGTTTGAAAGGTTCAGAACTGGACAGAATGCTGCTAATCGAGTGAGTACAGTTCAACTCTTGGAATAAAGTCAACTAATCTAGTTTGAGGCACTGCAGAGACATGGCATGACACAAAACTAGGTGGGATTGTGAGTTGTGAGGAGGATGCAAAGATGCTGAAAGGCGATTTAGATAGGTTGAGTGAGTGGGCAGACACATGGCAGGTGCAGTATAACGTGGATAAATGTGAAGTTATCCACTTTGGTAGGAAAAACATAAGGGCAAAGTATTATTTAAATGGCGATGGCTTGGGAAGTGTCGATGTACAGAGGGGCCTGTGTGTCCTTGTACACCAGTCATTGAAAGCAAACATGCAAGTGCAGCAAGCAGTTCGGAAGGCAAATGGTATGTTGGTCTTCACTGCAAGAGGATTTGAGTACAGGAGCAAGGATGTCTTAATACAGTTATACAGGGCCTTGGTGAGACTGCAACTGGAGTATTGTGTGCAGTTTTGGTATCTTTACCTAAGAGAGGATATACTTGCCATAGAGGGAGTGCAGCGAAGGTTCACCAGACTGATTCCTGGGATGGGGGGAATTGTCATATGAGGAGAGATTGGGTTGACTGACCTGTATTCACTCGAGTTTAGAAGAAAGAGAGGATCTCATTGAAACGTATAAAATTCTGACTGGGTTGGATAGACTGGATGCGGGGAGGATGTTTTCCCTGCCTGAGAAGTCTAGAACGAGGGATCACAGTCTCAGGATACGGGGTAGGAAATTTCGGACCAAGATGAGGAGAAATTGTTTTCACTCAGTGGGTGGTGAACCTGTAGAATTCTCCCCATTTCTCTTCCTTTCCCATTTGTAGGGTTCCACGCAATTGAACTCTTGATTGGCGTTAGAATGCATTTGTCGGTACATTTCATCTTGTGTTAGCTTCTTATTAAACTGCCAATATGTCATAAGAAGTTAATTCTCTCTCTCTCTCTCGCTCTCAAGGTGCCCAGTGCTTCAGAGAACGCAGATAGTTTAATAAATCTTACACCAAGCTCTCCAGCTGTTGTCACCCCAGTGGCTGCCTCTAATCTCTCAACACAGCTGGCAGGGCTCAGTAAGTATTGGTTCTCAGTTGGTTATTAACATTGGGAAGGAGGAAAAAAAGACTGCATTACCCCCCTTCCTCTCCCAAAGGTGCTGCGTATTGTTTCACGGGCAGCAATGTCTCTCCGGTACATCATACAGGTGATCATTCTCTTTGAGCCTGGTCAGTATCTGTGGGAACTATCGCAGCTAAGCCTGATCCTGTCTCATTACTGTTCCCTGTTGGGGGTCAGCTGCTTGTAATTCCATTTAGTCTGCAGCCTTCCTCAGTGCGGATTGTTGGAACCCAAACCCGAACACTTCACCTCCCACCCGAGATTGGCAAAGTTTTAACTTAGTTAAAATTTCAAATAATCAAACTAATTATGCACATAATAAATTAGACGTTGGTTGACGATTACATAGATATACATTGAGTCTACAGCATAGAAACAGGCCATTCGGCCCAACTGATCCGTACTCCACACGAGCCTCCTCCCACCTCTCCAATCTAACCCTATCAGCATATCTTTCAATTCTTTTCTCCCTCGTGTGTTTATCTAGCTATCTGTTCTATTCACCTCAACCACTCCCTGTGGCAGAGTTCCACATTCTAACCACCCTCTGGGTAAAGAAGTTTCTCCTGACTACCAATGTTCCCTGTAAGCTTCACTTTAAGCATGGCTTGTTTCTTTTACTGCGCAGTACCTGTAAAAATGTGCAGTATTTATAATGTAAAAGCCGGTGAGCAGCCTGCGCGGGACCTTTGAGAGTACTGCGCAGCCGCGCACCTTCGGGGCAACATTGCTGACTGCATACATGCTCCAATAGATTACAATAAATGGCCAGCTTCTGTTTTAAGGCAAGCAATCCAACTGAGCTTTACTGTACATCAACCGGTTTCTAGTAACTTCAGAGACACCTTTCACCATTTAGTATACTCCATTTATAAAAAAAAATCATCAGGTTGTACAAATTATGTTGGTTGAGACTGAGGAGCTGAAACGTCTGAGATTAGGTGCACAGGGAGCTGAAGGTAAGCACAGGAACAGCAAAGTAAGAGCAAACCAGGCAGATTTCTCCCTTCCCAGCCAAGGATATGGTTGCGAGATGCAGCACCACCACTGGGGAAACAACAATAGCAATGTTTGAAGCTCGACCTTCCTAGTGTTTATAGCTCTAAGCCCCACAGTACTGTGCATTTAACCACTGCAGTGATCACTTGCTGACGTACGAGAGAGCTGTGGAACTGGGTTGGTGACTTAAGTAAAGTAGAATATTGGAAAAGGTTGAAGGAAATGTTGTTCTATTTTAGAATTGCAGTATTAATGATCGTATTAATGAATAACCTCAGGAAGATTTTTCCACTTGTCAGCGAGACCAAAGCTAGGGGCCATTAATAGAAGATAGTCATTAATAAATCCAATCGGGAATGGAGGAGAAACTTTTTTTTTAAACCCAAAGAGTGATTAGAAGGTGGAACTCGCTACCAAACAGAGTAGTTGAGGCGAATAGTGTAGATGCATTTAAGGGGAAGCTGGATAAGTACATGAGTGAGAAAGGAATAGAACATTGGAACATCACATCGAACATCACATGGAACATAAGAAATAGGAGCAGGAGTAGGCCCTTTGGCCCCTCCGCCATTCAATAAGATCATGGCCGATCTGATCATTGACTCGCCTCCACTCTTTTGCCTGCTCCCCATAACCCTTTATTCCCTTATCACTTAAGAATCTGTCTATGTCTGCCTTAAATATATTCAATGACCCACCCACCACAGCTCTCTGGGTCAGAGAATTCGATGGATTTACAATGCTACGAGAGAAGAAATTCCTCCTCATCTCAGTTTTAAATGGGCGACCCCTTATTCTGAGACTATTCCCCTAGTTCTAGTTTCCCCTACAAGTGGAAATATCCCCTCTGCATCCATCTTATCGAGACCCCTCATTATCTTATATGGTTCGATAAGATCACCTCTCATTCTTCTGAACTCCAATGTGTATAGGCCCAACCTACTCACATAAGTCAACCCCCTCATCTCCGGAATCAACTTAGTGAACCTTCTCTGAACTGCCTCCAATGCAAGTATATCCTTCCTTAAATACGGAGATCAAAACTGAATGTAGTACTCGAGGTGTGGCCTCACCAATACCCTGTACAACTGTAGCAGGACTTCTCTGCTTTTATACTCTATCCCCCTTGCAATAAAGGCCAACATTCCATTTGCCTGCCTGATCACTTGCTGTACCTGCATACTAACTTTTTGTCCCTCTTGTACTGCAGCATTTTTCAATTTTTCTCCATGTAAATAATTTTCTCTTCTATTTTTTCTGCCAAAGTGGATAACCTCACATTTTCCCATATTATACTCCACCTGCCAAATTTTTGCCCACTCACTTAGCCTGTCTATATCCCTTGCAGATTTTTTGTGTCCTCCTTACAATTTGCTTTCTCCCATCTTTGTGTCATCAGCAAAGTTGGCTACATTACACTCGGTCCCTACATCCAAGTCATTAATATAGATTGTAAATAGTTGAGGCCCCAGCACCGATCCCTGCGGCACCCTACTAGTTACAGTTTGCCAACCGGAAAATGACCCATTTATCCCGACTCTCTGTTTTCTGTTCGTTAGCCAATCCTCTATCGATGCTAATATATTGCCTCCAACCCTGGGAACTTTTGTCTTGTGCAGGAACCATTTATGTGGCACCTTATCGAATGCCTTCTGGGAATCTAAATACACTATATCCACTGGTTCCCCTTTATCCACCCTGCTCATTACATCCTCCAAAAACTCCAGCAAACATGATTTCCCTTTCATAAAAGCATGCTGACTCTGCTTGACTGAATTATAGAAGGATGTGCTGATGGAGTGGGAGGAGGCTCGTGTGGAGCACAAATGCCAGCATAGTACAGTGGGCCAAATGGCGTGATTGTGCTATTAATTTTATCTACTAACTCCCAAAATATCTTTCTCTAAACCGGTGTAAAGTTCCCTTTGAAGTTGACTCCACTCAATCCCTTTTCCCCGGTGTGGTGGAGAAATCGAGTTGTTCAAATGACATTGCCCGAGAAGTGTAATGCTGTTTGTTAATTGGGATTTCCACACATTTAGGTGTTGCAGGAGACAGTGTGAATACAGCACTGAAGCCCTTGGAGAACAACAGCCATCCCAAAACCGAGGAGGAAGAGTTCGACATGTTTGCACAGACCAGAAGCAACTCCTTGGCGGATCAGCGGAAGAAGTGAGTAGCGGACCATCTGGGGTGTTGCATATTTCCCCCGTTTTGTAATTTCCCATCAATTTAGAAGTTGAAACAAAAGCAGAAAATACACAACGTACATCCATATCTGAAGGAGGAAAAATAGTTTAACCTGTCGAGCAGACCCCGCTCAGAGGCTCATCCCAGAGGATTGAGTTCTGAGGAAAGACTGGAGCAATCACGGTAGTGAAAGGAGAACACTGAGATGGAATCTCAAATATATAAATTATCAAAGTGTATAGAAAAAGTAAATCTGGGCACTATTTCAAACCAAAACTGTTAACATCAACAACAGCTTGCATTTATATAGCACCTTTAACACAGTAAAACGAGCGTTAGCAGACAAATTTTGACACTGAGCCACATAAGGAGATATTAGAACAGGCAAAGAGGTAGCTTTTAAGGCACGTCTTAAAGGAGGAGAGAGAGTTAGAGAGGCAGTGAGGTTTAGGGAGGGAATTCCATCGCTTAGAGCCTAAGGCATGGCCACCAATGGTGGAGCGATTAAAATCGGGGATGATCGAGAGCCCAGAATTGGAGGATCATAGAGGACTCGGAGGGATGTAGGGCTGGATGAGGTTAAAGAGGTAAGGAGAAACAAGGCCATGGTGAGATTGGGAAACAAGGATGAGAATTTTAGAATCGAGGCATTGATGAGGCGTAACAGTATAATGCGAGGCATGACAGCGACTTGTATTTTTATAGTGCCTTCACAGTAGAAAACTGTCACCAGCTGCTTCAGAGGTGTCAACAAAAATGGATGCCGAACCAAAAGGAGGAGAGATTAGCAGGGGTGACCGGGAGCTTGGTTGAAGAGGTGGTTTTGAGGATGGTCTTGAAGAAGATGGATGTGGAGAAGTAGGGAAGTATGCATATGAGGCTGGAGTCAGAGTGACGGAGTGCTTAGGAAGCAGGGAATTGTAAGGTTGGAGGATGTTATAAAGACAGGAAGGGATTTGGTATTGGAAGGATTTAAACACAAGAACGAGAATTCTAAATTTGAGTTATTGGGAGGGGTGGGCGGTGCAGTGGGTTATCGAGGGTGAGAGGCGAGTGGAACGGTGTAGGATAGAATCGGGGCAGCAGAGCTTTGGATGAACTGAAGTAGGTTACCGGCTGGGAGAGCGTTCGTGTAACCGAGTTGAAGTGAGAGACTTGTGTGAGGGCTTTAGCTGCAGGTAGACTGAGGTGTGGGCACAGGTTCAAAATGCAGGCAGACAAATTCGGACTGATGTCTGGATGTTCCTCACCGGGAAAGTGATGAACACGTGGACTGAATATCCAAGCAGCATAGGTAAATATCCTGGAACTATTTAAGAATAATGAACGATGTGATGACGGTCAGTGGGTTCTTATTCCTGATGCCCTCGCTAACAGAATGATACAACACAGAAGGAGCCCATCGTACCTGTACAGGCTCTTTGAAAGAGTTCTTCAATTAGTCCCATCCCCTGCTCTTTGCCCATAACCCTCCAGCTGAGGCATGACCAATGATTTATAAAGGTTTAGCCTAACTTCTTGCTTTTGTACTGGATGGCTCTGTTTTTAAAGCCGAGGGTCTTTATGCTTTTTCAACAGCCTTATCAACGCGTCCTGCCGCTTCAAAGATTTGTGTACGTGAACCCCCAGATCTCTCAGTGGCTCAGTTGGTGGCACTCTTGCCTCTGAGTCAGATTGTTATTGGTTCAAGTCCCAATCCAGAGATTACACTTCTAAAGTACTTCATTGGCTGTAAAGCTCTCTGGGACATCCTGAGGTTGTGAAAGGTGCTATATAAATGCAAGTCTTTTTTTTCAAGCAACAGAGGGGTGTCCGCACAGGATTTCTTTTCCATTAATGTTCTTTCCTCTTCTGGGTGTGGCTGCACTGACACCAGACATACCTTATGTTGGGGTGTTGTTAACTAGCTAGCTTAATTTTGCTAATTCAATGACGGTAAGACAGTATGCTCACAAGCAATGTTCCATTAATTTTAAAGTAAAGAAATAAAGACTTGCATTTATATACCACCTTTCATGACCACCGGACATCCCAAAGTGCTTTACAGCCAAGGAAGTATCTTGGAAGTGTAGTCACTGTTGTAATGTAGGAAACGCAGCAGCCAATTTGCGCACAGCAAGCTCCCACAAACAGCAATGTGATAATGACCAGATAATCTGTTTTATTGATTTGACTGAGGGAACTCCCTTGCTCTTCTTCGAAATCTTTTACGTCTACCTGAGAGAGCAGGCTGGGCCTGGATTTAATGTCTCGTCCGAAAGACGGCACCTCCGACAGTGCAACACTCCGTCAGCACTACTGGAGTGTCAGCAGAAGTCTCTGGAGTGGGACTGGAACCCACAACCTTCTGACTCCACGGCAAGAGTGGTACCCAGTGAGCCACAGCTGTCACTTAAAGTATAACACCTTAAACCGAAAAAAAAATACTTGGAGTCACGTTAATTTGACTGGAGAAACAATTTCTCTTGCGTTTACAGTTCTTGAGAATCTTCCCAGGTCAAATACAAATTGCTGTAACAAAAGTGCAATAAGATATAATCTTGCATCCTTCGGCTGTTACAAATTTCTTATCACAATGTCCACATATGGCAGGCTCGGCATCATGTCTTGTTTCATTAGCAATTTTACATCTCTAAGCTACAGAGTACATGAGGGGTGAGTACATAAGAACATAACGTAGGCCATTTGGCCCCTCTAGCCTGCTCTGCCATTTAATAAGATCATGGCTGATCTGATCATGGACTCAGCTCCACTTCCCTGCTCGCATCCCATAACGCTTCACTCCCTTATCGATTAAAAATCTGTCTCTATCCACCTTAAATATGTTCAATGACTCAACCTCCACAGCTCTCTGGAGCAGAGAATTCCACAGATTTACATCCCTCAGAGAAGAAATTCCTCCTCCATCTCAGTTCTAAATGGGTGACCCCTTATTCTTAAACTATGCCCCCTAGTTGTGGATTCCCCAACAAGTGGAAACATCCTCTCTGCTGAGGTTGTCGAAGTAACTTACAATACTTCTAAATAAGATTATATAGAATATACAGCACAGAAACAGACCATTCAGCCCAACCAGTCCATGCTGACATTTATGCTCCTCTCAAGCCTCCTCCCGTCTTTCCTCGTCTAACTTTTATCAGCATATGCTTATCTAGCCTCCCCTTGAATGCACCTATACTATTTGCTTCAATCACTCCCTGTGGCAGCAAGTTCCACATTACCCGCATCAAGCAGAGTGTGATGGGAAAGACTGCTTCACTTTCAATCATTTTGTCCGCCCCAGTATCTCCCCTTGCCAAGGTCACCAGACCATGCTTAAAGTCTTGAGTACCAAGCAGTACAATGCATGGTTTCTCTCTGGAACATGCAGGTGTTCTCCGCCTCTCTGCGGCTCAGTCTAATATTTCAGCAGGGAAAGCAAATGCATGAAATTCTCCTCTGTGGTACATGTTGGATGGATTACAGCTCTGCAACTCAACCCAGCTCGACCATCACTCTGCTGGTATTTTGTACGTTGGTACAAGCTTGTTGTTACAGTCCAAGCAGGGCCGATGGCCAGCAGTGACAGGAGGCCGACATATCAGATCGTTGCCTTTTGGCATGATCTGCAGGCAGGGGTTTGGATTCCACGCCAGTGTCAGGTGGCAGCTGGATCATTTTACAGCATTACTCTTTAATAAAGGAGAGTGTGCGTGTCACCGATTCCATTGAGGGATGAAAATTCCCCCCCCCCCCCCGAAGTGTGAGGGAAAACTCCAAACCAGCAACAAATAAAAAAACATTAAAACTCGAATGAAGAAATCACATGCCAGTTATAAACCTCAACCCATCAGAATGAGAGTCCGATGCCAGCAGTTAATTCCAATAAAAGGGGAATATGTGAACTTCTAGCCTGCAGGCGAAATAAATGTCAGACTTCAAACACACATTTTTACTTTACATTTTAAACTTGCGTAACAATTAGGATGAAGGGAATTGATCATATTGATCTCCATACTATGGGTTTTGTTTCAAGAAATAGCAAGAAGGGAAATTAGGCAAAACTTTTACTCGTCCAAAGACTTCGTTCGGATCATAGAAATTTACACCATGGAAAGAGGCCATTTCAGACCATCATGTCCATGCCGGCCGACCAAGAGCTGGCCAGCCTAATCCCACTTTCCAGCTTTTGGTCTGTAGCCCTTTAGGTTGCGGCACTTTAAGTGCATATCCAAGTATTTTTTAAATGTGAGGATTTTCTGCCTCTACCATCCTTTCAGGCAGTGAGTTCCAAACCCCCACCACCCTCTGGGTAAAGAAATTTCCCCTCATATCTCCTCTACCTCCTCCCAATTACTTTAAATCTATGCCCCCTGTTTGTTGACCCCTCTGCCAAGGGAAATCGTCCTTCCTATCCACTCTATCTAGGCATCTCATAATTTTATCCACCTCAATCAGGTCTCCCCTCAGCCTCCTCTATTCCAAAGAAAACAGACCCAGCATCTCCAGTCTTTCCTCATAGCCAAAATTCTCCAGACCAGGCAACATTCTTGTAAATCTCCTCTGCATCTTTCCAGTGCAATCACATCTTTCCTGTAATGAGGTGACCAGAACTGCACACAGTACTTCAGCTGCAGCCTAACCAGTGTTTTACACAGTTCAAGCATAATGTCCTTGTTCTTGTATTCCATGCCTTGACTAATAAAGGCAAATATTCCATATGCCTTCTTAACCACCTTATCTACCTTTCCTGCTACCTTCAGGGATCTGTGGACCTGCACTCCAAGATCCCTTTATTCCTCTACACTTCTCAGTGCCGTACCAGTTAATATGTATTCCCTTGCCTTGTTAAACCTCCCCAAATGCATTACCTCACAATTATCTGGTTTGAATTCCATTCGCCACTGTTCTGCCCACCTGACCAGTGCATTGATATATTCCTGCAATCCGCAGCTTTCTTCTTCATTATCAGCCTATTTTAGTGTCATCTGCAAATTTCTTAATCATACCCCCAACATTCAAGTCCAAGTCATTGATATATACCACAAAAAGCAAGGGACCCAGCACTGAGCCTTGCGAAATCCCACTGGATACAGTCTGTCAGTCACAAAAACATCCATCAACTATTACCTTTTGCTGCTTGCCTCTGAGCCAATTTTGGATCCAACTTGCCACTTTGCCCTGGATCCTATGGGATTTTACTTTCGTGACCAGTCTGCCATGTGGAACCTTATCGAAAGCTTTGCTAAAATCCATATACACTACATCATACGCACTGCCCTCTTCGACCCTCCTGGTTACCTCCTCGAAATTCAATCAAGTTAGGCAGACACTACCTTCCCTCAACAGCCTGGGATATATTTCATCCAGACCTATGGATTTATCCAATTTCAAAGCTGCTAAGTCCCTTAATACTTCCTCTCTCTCCTCTCCTCCTCTCTCTCTCTCCTCTCTCTCTCCTTATCTCATCTAATATTTCACACTCCTCCCTCATTGCAAAATCTGCATCGCCCCTCTTTTTTTTTGTGAAAACAGATGCAAAGTATTCATTAAGAATCGTACCCATGTCTTCTGCCTCCACACACAGATTTCCTTTATGGTTTCTAATACACCCCACTCTTTCTTTAGTTATCTTCTTGCTCTTAATGTATTTATAAAACATCTTTTGGGTTTTCCCTGATTTTACCTGTCAACATTCATGCTCCCTCTTTGCTTTCCTGATATCTTTTTTAATTGCACTAAGTCAGTTGTGGAATAAGTTACTAGACATGGCGTTTGAGAGGGCAGAAAAAAGGAAGACTTGCATTTATATAGTGCCTTTCCCAACCTCAAGACGTCCCAAAGCGCTTTACAGCCAATGAAGTACTTTTGGAGTGTCGTCACTTGTAATGTAGGAAACGCGGCAGCCAATGTGCACAGCAAGCTCCCACAAACTGCAATGTTTTTTGTCATGTCGGTTGAGGGATAATTATTGGCCAGGACATCAGGGAGATCTCCCCTGCTCTTCTTTGAAATGGTGGCATCTTTTATGCCCACCTGAGAGAGCAAATAGGGTTTCGGTTTAGCTTCTCATCCGAAAGACACCACCTCTGAACCCACAACTTTCTGACTCCAAAGCGAGAGTGCTACCAACTGAGCCATGGCTGACACAGGGACAAAATACACCTTGGTTCCCACAACCTTAAAGTTAGAGCTAGGCCGTTCAGGAGTGATGTCAGGAAGCACTTCTTCACACATATGATAGTAGAAATCTGGAACTCTCCTTTTCCTCCGTTCCCCCCCCCCCCCCCCCCCCCAAAACAGCTGTTGAGGCTGGGTCATGGAGGATGGCTACACTAGAGCTGCTTGGAGTAGAGGAGGTGTAGCCTGGTGCTTGGAGCGGGGATCCGCTATCGCTACAGGGCGGGCGGGGTCCACACCCTTGGGGTCTCCCCACTTTTTATCCGCCACATTCCCAGGCCATGGGAGCCTACCCTTTTTCCATACTTCCCTCACCCTCTGCTATTCTGTTGTAACCAGAATACTTGAGAGTGTGACTTAAGAGCAGATTTCATGTCTGGCCTTTTAAATATGTAATGATGCTGGGGAAACTTCAAAGTGGGGGTGGTAGGGGGTGGGGGGAGAATCTTTGGAAGAAAAAAAAATCTTTTAAAAGGAAATCCTGTTTTCTGATCTGGAGTACTTCTTTTACTAAAAATTCTATCCCACTTTAAATGGCAAAAGCATGTGAAGCAGCATATGTAGCCACGCAATTACTTGGAGGTGGTTATTTTTTTTTTAAGTTGCAAGATCTCTGAATTTAATCCATGTGTACGTGTGCTGGGACTATTTTCAGACGTGTTCTATTTTTGTCTCGTGTCTGTCCTGTGAAAGTCCTTCATTAGTTGCAGAATAGTTACTCGTCCTCACGGAGATGGATTTGAAACACCTGAAGGCCTTCATACCATTTTTCATCATCAGTCTGTTGATTGTTGCACTTGTCTTCACTCTTTACGCCATCATTCACAGCGGCCCCTTCACCGACCCCCACTTTTTCGAAAGGTTTGACCGGAAAAGACCAAAACCAGCCTCTCTCAACTGGACTGGGATAAGCTGAAATGGATTTGGCTGAGAACTTTATTTAATTTTTTTAAATTTTTTAACTTTTGTGTAAAACTGTAGCAATGGTTTTGATCAAGGTCCTGGAATTGTTGCTCTGTGTCACTTCATCAGGTGAGTCTGGAGCTAGTAGTACTGAAATTCATTACAAAATGTGACTTCTGACTCCTGTTGCCTGCAATTGGGCAGGGTGGCTAGCAAAAGCTTAAACATTGTCGGGCCAGTTGTACACATCCCGAGGAGGTTGGCGGTAAATTCTTCCTTGGGAAGAATTTGATTACTTTCTGTATATGTATATATGTAGATTTTAAGCATATTTGCATGTTCTTTGCATTGTTTTACATAGAATTATATAGAAGTTGCTGGTGTTTATGCTCCACACGAGCCTCCTCCCACTCCTCTTCATCTCTCCCTATCAGCATATCCTTCTATCCCTTTCTCCCTCATGTACTTATCTAGCTTCCCCTTACACGCATCAATACTATTCACCCCAACTCCTTTAGCTGTGATAACTGGACTACCAGTTTGTCTGTGTGAATAGCTACCGCGCTCACTGAGATGCGTTTTGAGACTCTCTGTGAATAACTGTTTTTAAATGTAGAAGCATTTGCTTCATAATAATGGAGGCATCTTCCGACAATTAAGTCTGTGTTGAGTGGACCGGAGAGAGCTGTACTGTACGGACCTGAAGCAGCAGTGTATAATACTCCGTGTGTTTGCTGCACAAGTTGCTTTATATGTACACAGTGCCTCTCTATTCTCTCCTGTCCCTCTGATGATTATGATTAGCTGCAGAGCCGTCCACTGTATCCCCTCCCTATAGCAGGACAGCTGAAATAGGAACTCCGTTGTGTTGGGTATTGAGCCATGGTGCTTCACCCTACTGTGTTGTCCCGGGTGATCTACCTTTAAATGTTATTCATTTGTTGTGCTCGTTCATAGGAGAGCTGAAGTCACGGGTGTGTCGTGACCAGTTAGGTTTCAGCTCTGTTGTCTTGCTGTAAAACCAGGGGCCCTTGGGTTTATTTATATGGAGAATAAATCCGACCCGATTTAAATAAATGAGATGAGAATTTTTTTTACACAGCGAGTTGTTGCGATCTGGAATGTGCTGCCTGAAAGGGCGGTGGAATCAGATTCAATAGTAACTTTCAAAAGCGAATTGGATAAATACTTGAAGGGAAAAATGTGGAAACTACGGGGAAAGAGCACCGCGGATGGGACTAATTGAACAGTTCTTAAAGGGGCTGGCACAGGCAGGATGGGCCGAATGGACGATTCCTGTACTGTAAGATTCTGTGATAGGTTTCAGGTTCATCAGTGGTTTCTGTTGAGTTCACTGCTGATAGTTCCCCAACCCCACCCCCCAGAATAGGAAGGTGAAAATTCAGCCAGGTTTCCTGCTCCTGATCCCTATCCAATGACTGCTGGAAGAAGCTCAGTTGTAACACTCGCTGTGGTTAAATAGCCAACGACGCCTGCTGTCTTGGCTCACACATGAAGAGTGACCAGTTGGATTGGGTACCAGGGAGTATCATAAGAACCAAGAATTAAAAGCAGGGCTAGTCCATACGGCCTGCTCTGCCATTCATTAAGATCATAGCTGATCTTCGACCTCAACTCCACTTTCCCGGCCGATCCCCCATATATCTCAATTTTCCCTACAGTCCAAAAATCTATCTATACTCAACGACTGAGCATCCACAGCCCTCTGGGATAGAGAATTCCAAAGATTCACCACCCTCTGAGTGAAGAGGTTCCTCCTCATCTCGATCTTAAATAGTGGACCTCTTAGCTTGAGATTGTGCCCCCTAATTCTAGACTCTCCAGCCAGTGAAAACAATCTGTCAGCATCTACCCTGTCAATTCTCATCAGAATCTTTTATGTTTCAATGAGATCACCTCATTCTTCTAAACTCGAGAGGGTGTAGGCCGAACCTACTTAATCTCTCCTCTTAGGACAAGCCTCTCATCCCAGCAATGCATTTCTTCCGGATCAGTAGCAGCGCAAGTCGATGCCTTCAGCAGAGGAGGAGAAATGAGAGGGAAATAATTAGAGGTGCTTTTATTAATAATAAACAAAGACACGATAAATATGAAGAAGACTTGCCTTACAAAAGGGAATAGAAGCGATAACAACAACTTGTATTTATATAGCGCCTTTAACGTAGTAAGGCGCTTCACAGGAACAATTATAGAACAACATTTGACACTGATGTATTCATATGCATCACCACATAGGAGCATGTGTCATTTAATGTTCTGATGTGACTCTTGTGCCGTGATGGTGTTCCCCATCAGAAAAGGTTGAGCTGAGGACAGGATTTGAAATGATCTGTGTTGTTTGTTATGGTAACAATAGTCTGAAGTCTTGGCTTTCTTGTAGCACCGTCACCCCTGAGTCAAGGTCATAGGTTTATGCCCCACTTCAAGATTTGAGTACGTCATCTTGGCTGACCTGAGGGTGAGCCACATTGTATTTTGGATGAGATGTTAAAACCGAGGCCCCTTCTGCCTGTTCTCTTGGTGTTCTGGCCAGCATTGAACCATTTCACCCGTCCCACCAAATCAGATACTTGGTCATTTATCTCATTACTGGCTGTGGGATCTTGCTGTGCGTTTGTCTATTAATCAAAAGTGACTAGGCTTAAAGGTAAAGCCAAATGGCCTACTCCTCCTATTTCTTGTTCTTAATTGGCTGTGGAGCACTGTGGGACGTACTGAGTGTGTGAAGGTGTTGTTTAAATGCAAGCTCATTATTCTTTGGATAACCTTTTTAATGCTAATTTGTTTCATTTGGAGGTTTGTGGGTGCTGACTTGCATTTTGTTACTGTATTTGTATTTTTACCCAGTGCTGATAAACCTTACTTACTGCTGTCAGGATTTATCTCATTAGGTTTTAATTGCCTTTTGCTTTGGGAGTTTGAATGGAGAAAATAGATGGCAGCAATGCGATACTTGGCCATGTCGTCCTCGTTGTGATAGTATTTGTTATCACATTGCTCCTGAATGTGCACATATTGTATAAATAACGTAAAATGGGGGCTTTTACCTTTTGTAAAAAAACGTTTTCAGTACCTATGCTGTATGATTCCATGATATTAAGCCCTCCCCTCAAGCTTCAGTGGATTAATACACAGACTGATATGGTACATAGGCCATTTAGCCCCTGTTCTGCCATTCATTGAGATTGTGGCTGATCTGTGACCTAACTCCATAAACCCACCGTTGCACCATAACAAAAATCCATCTATCTCAGATTTTAAATTAACAATTGACTGATATAGCATCAACTGTTGTTTGCGGAAGAGAATTCTAAACTTCTACCACCCTTTGCCTGTAAAAATGTTTCCTATGTTTCGGTTATGTCGCCTCATCCTAGATTCCCTAACCAGCGGAAATACTTTCTCTATCTACCCTATCAGTTCCCCATCATACCTTGAGAACTTTGAGCAAATCACCCCTTAACTTAATTTGCGCTCCACTCCTTCCAAGGTCAATATATCCTTCCAAAGGTGTGGTGCCCAGAACTGAACCCATTACTCCAGGTGTGGTCTAACCAGGGTTTTGTATAGCTGTAGCATAACTTCTACCCCCTTGTATTCTAGTCCTCAAGGTATAAAGGCCAACATTCCTTTAGCCTTTCTGATTATTTCAGTACCTGACATACTGATTAGCGACATCCCAGGTTTATCGTTCAGTGCTAAGGCAGGGGTACTCCAATTTGGCCACGGCATCTTTTTGAGTAAGGGGTAGAAGGAGGAAATCGATGAATGTTTCTCGCTTCTGATCGCTGTGTAACTGTTGCAAAGTGTGTGGCTGTCTGGTGAGGACAGGCTTGAGCTCTGCTGTGATTGTCAAATCAAATGCAGAATGGCTTTTTGGGTGAGGTATTGGATGGCTCTGGTATCCATAGTAACTGGACTGCTGTGTATCATTGCCTTTCAAGAGACAAGGGCACGTTTTAATCATTTGTGATATCACCTGTACTTAATTACAGTGGAATATAAAATGCCTATTTTGATTATAATCCTCTTCTTTAAAATGTAAAATGTCCATTTTGTGGCAACAGCAACCTGCATTTACATAGTGCCCTTTAACATAGTAAAATAGGAGCAATTTATAAACAACATTTGACACCGAGTCATGAGAGATTAGGACAGATGACCAAAAGCTTTGTCATCTAAACCTCTTGATTAAAGTGGATTATAAAACGTCCATTTTGTTTCTGACGGTAACTTTAGGAATTAAAGCACAGTGTAAGATTAAAACAAATTATTTTTAAAAACTAAATTTGAATACAGTAAAATTCTGACTTGCCATTATTCTGCTTGTTGACTTGATTTTTACAGACAGTTCCACCACTAGTATGCATGATGCTTTAATTTGGATTTCGACTTCAAAGTACTAACCATCAAGTTGTTAAGAGTTTGTGACTCAAAGAATTTATATGAAAGGGAATGTTGCTGGGAAAAGCTAGTGTGCGTTTGTAAACTGTGTACATTTAATATCCAGGTTCGTACAAGAACTTTGGAACTGAGTACAGTAGAGTTCTGGAATGAAAGCCTATTGCAGTTACTTGACCTGTTAGCTGTGTCGTGTGCCCAAATGATCAGTATGCCCTTGTATTCTGTAAATGGTGTTCTATTGTGTGTGTATATATATATATATTATATATATATATTTTTTAAAGTACAATGCCTAACAGAAATGCAGAAAAATTAAATCTCCCTTCAAAATCCCAAAGCTCTCTTACAAATTTATAGCATGTAATTATCATCCTAAATGGAATCACCATTAGTATTAAAAATTGGCAATCCACCTGTACACTGTCGCCTCTGCCATTTGCTTTAGTCTCACTGAATTGTTTGAATATAGAAAAGCATTGTTGGTTTATGAAGGGACAAATTCCAGTGACTGCAAGGTCAACTATTTTTGTCCTTTATTGGAAAAAAAATTGCATAGTGGCGTGAAAAGAGGACTGTTAAAGGCAATAGGAGCAATAACAACAACAACTTGTATTCATATAGCGCCTTTAATGTAGTAAAATGTCCCAAGGCACTTCACAGGAGCGTTACAGAACAAAATTTGACTACGAGCCACATACAGAAATGTTAAGGCAGGTGACCAAAAGCCTGGTCAAAGAGGTAGTTTTTAAGGAGCATCTTAAAGGAGGAGAGAGAGAATGAGAGGTTTAGGGAGGGAATTCCAAAGCTTGGGGCCTTGACAGCTGAAGGCACAGCCACCAATGATGGAGCGATTTAAAATTGAGGATGCTGAAGAGGCCAGAATTAGGGGAACGTAGAGATCTTGGAGAGTTGTAGGACTGGAGGTGGTTACAAAGATAGAGGGGGGCAAGGCCATGGAGGGATTTGAAGGACAGACAGAAAGGAAAAGGAGGTGGGGTAGCACTGTTAATAAAGGATGAGATCAGTGCGTTAGTGAGAAACGATATTGGCTCAGAGGATCAAGATGTTGAATCAGTTTGGGTGAAGATAAGGAATAATAAAGGGAAAAAGTCACTGGTGGGCGCAGTCTATTGGCCCCCGAACAGTAGCTACACAGTTGGACGGAGTATAAATCAAGAAATAATGGAGGCTTGTAATAAAAGAACGGCCATAATCATGGGTGATTTTAACCTTCATATTGATTGGACAAAGCAAATTAGCCAGGGTAGCCTTGAGGAAGAGTTCATAGTGTATCCGGGATAGTTTCCTTGAATAGTGCGTTGCGGAACCAACCAGGGAGCAGGCTATCTTAGATCTAGTACTGTGTAATGAGACAGGATTTATAAATACTCTCGTGGTAACGGATCCTCTAGGAATGAGTGACCATAACATGGTTGAATTTCAAATTCAGTTGGAGGGTGAGAAAGTTGGTTCTCAAACCAGGGTCCTAAGCTTAAATAAAGGAGACTACAAAGGTATGAAGGCAGAGTTGGCTAAAGTGGACTGGGAAAATAGATTAAAGTATGGGATGGTTAATGAGCAGTGGCAGACATTTAAGGAGATCATTCATAACTCGCAACAAAAATATAATCCATTGAGAAGGAAAGACTGTAATAGAAGGGATAACCATCCGTGGCCATCTAAGGAAATAAGGGAGGGTATCAAATTGATATCAAGGGCATCCAATGTGGCCAAGACTAGTGGGAGGCCAGAGGATTGGGAAATTTTTAAACGCCAGCAAAATACAACTAAAAAAATGATAGAGAGGGAAGATAGATTATGAAAGTAAACTAGCACGAAATATAAAAACAGATAGTAAGAATTTCTACAGGTACATGAAAAAGAAAAGAGTGGCTAAAGTAAATGTTGGTCCCCTAGAGGATGAGATTGGGGAATTAATAATGGACAACAGTGAAATGGCAGAGATGTTGAACAAATATTTTGTATCGGTCTTCACGGTAGAAGACACTAAAAACATTCCAATAGGGGATAATCAAGGGTCTATAGGGAAGGAGGAACTTAATACAATCACAATCACTAATGAAGTAGTACTCTGTAAAATAATGGAACTAAAGACAGACAAGTCCCCTGGACCTGATGGCTTACATCCTAGGATCTTAAAAGAAGTGGCTGCAGAGATAGTGATGCATTGGTTGTAATCTACCAACATTTCCTGGATTCGGACGGTCCCAGTGGTTTGGAAAACCGCAAATGTAACGCCCCTATTTTTTTTTTTAAAAAGGAGGCAGACAAAAAGCAGGCAACTATAGATCAGTTGACCTAACATCTGTCGTCAGGAAAATGCTGGAGTCCATTATTAAGGAAGCAGTAGCGAGACATTTGGAAAAGCATGATTAAATCAAGCAGAGTCAGCACGGTTTTATGAAAGGGAAATCATGTTTGACAAATTTGCTGGAGTTTTTTGAGGATGTAATGAGCAGGGTTTATAAGGGGGAACCAGTGGATGTGGTGTATTTGGATTTCCAGAAGGCATTCGATAAGGTGCCACATAAAAGGTTACTGCACAAGAAAAAAGTTCACTGGGTTGGTGGTAGTATATTAGCATGGATAGAGGATTGGCTAACAGAAAACAGAGTTTGGGTGAATGGGTCATTGACAAACAGTGACTAGTGGGGTGCCGCAGGGATCGGTGCTGGGTCCTTAACTATTTACAATCTATATTAATAACTTGGATGAAGGGACTGAGTGTAATGTAGCCAAGTTTGCTGATGATACAAAGATGGGTGGGAAAGCAAATTGTGAGGAGGGCACAAAAAATCTGCAGAAGGATACAGACATGCTAAGTGAGTGGGAAAAAATTTGGCAGATGGAGTATAATGTGGAAAAATGTGAGGGTATCCACTTTGGCAGAAATAATAGAAAAGCAAATTATAATTTAAATAGAGAAAAATTGCAAAGTACTGCAGTACAGAGGGACCTGGGGGGTCCTTGTGCAACACACAAGGTTAGTATGCAGGTACAGGAAGTGATCAGGCAGGCAAATGGAATGTTGGCCTTTATTGCAAGGGGGATAGAGTATAAAAGCAGAGAAGTCCTGTTACAACTGTACAGGGTATTGGTGAGGCCACACCTAGAGTACTGCATACAGTTTTGGTCTCCATATTTAAGGAAGGATATACTTGCATCGGAGGCTGTTCAGAGAAGGTTCACCAGGTTGATTCCAGAGACGACGGGGTTGACTTACGAAGATAGGTTGGGCCTATACACATTGGAGTTCAGAAGAATGAGAGGTGATCTCATTGAAACTTATAAGATAATGAGGGGGCTTGACAAGGTAGATGTAGAGAGGATATTTCCATTTATAGGGGAAACTAAAACTAGGGGACATAGTCTTAGAATAAGGGGCCGCCCATTTAAGGCTGAGGGGGGGGGGGGAGAAATTTCTTCTCGGAGGGTTGTAAATCTATGGAATTCTGACCCAGAGAGCTGTGGAGGCTGGGTCATTGAATATATTTAAGGCGGAGATGGACAGATTTTTGAGCGTTAAGGGAGTAAAGGGCTATGGGAAACGGGCAGGGAAGTGGAGCTGAGTCCATGATCGGATCAGCCACGATCATATTGAATGGCGGAGCAGGCTCGAGGGGCCAGATGGCCGACTCCTGCTCCTATTTCTTATGTTGTTGTTTAGACTATAATTGGAGGAGCGCAGTGATCTGGGGTGGGTGGGGGGGTTGTAGGCCTGGAGGAGGTTACAGAGATGGGGAGGGGCGACGCCTTGGAGTGATGTGAACACAAGGTTGAGAATTTTAATACGGCTTGCTGTTTGTGAGCTGCTTGCCTTCCTTTCTCTCCCCAGTATAATGGATTCTCCAGGCAGCATTTAAACACATCCTCGAAGACTGGCTGTGGAGCCTAATCAGTCGACACAAACACTGCTAACGGGGGAATGTTGGCTTTCTTTCAGTGTAAAGTACGAAGAACCGCAAGCAATTGAAGGACTGGCAGGAGCACTGGATACACGACAACAGAACACCGGGGCGGTGAGTGCGTGCTTCATGTGCAGTTCCTACACTCAGATTGTCCAATATTATATAACAAATGTGGGCTTCGACAGAATTATTCTCTAACTTGTGCATTTGGTCAAGTTGTCTTGCAATTGCTGATGCAAGGTAGGTTTTCTTCAAAACCAAGGGGAAGATTTTTACAAAAAAAAAAATCTAATTCCATGCTTTTCAGAAACAATTGAGACTTAATAGTTGTTTAAATGGATTCCCATTTTATTTTCTAAATACAAGTGAAGTCTGTGCATCTGAAAGTTTTGGAACGTTCTTGACAAAGTTGTTCCTTGGGAAGGGTGGTGGAGCAACACATGCTGCCACAGAGTGGTGGGATTTGGGTCTGGCTTCAGCTCCCAGATAGTGTGTTTCGGTCACGATAGATGAGATGTTGAGCGGAAGTGAAGGAACAGAGTGTTGATTGACACCACGGTCAACCAGTGAGTTGGAGGTGGGCGGGACTTACAGCAGGACTTGCAACAAATGGCCTACTTACAGCAAACAGTCTATTTAACCAGCGCACTGCAGCAAACAGTCTACAGAGTCTATCTAATAAGGCTCTATGAACTACAGCAGCAGAACTCATGACCGAAACTACGTCTCCCGATAAAAGCAGGGTTATTTTTCTAGCAAAATGCAGTGAATGGGGAATCGTTACATAACACACACACAGTGCGTAAAATCAATCCCAGTCACTGACAACATTCCAGATGTGATTGGCGGGGGAATTACCCAATCATCTCCATTGTGGAGTGCTGTCACTATATGCAGCTGGTGAGGAATGAATCTCACTTAACACCAATTTCTCGTACCTCAAAGTCTTGTGAATTGCTTTCTGACATCCTGAGAATGTGAAAAGCACCATATAAATGCAAACTTGTTCTCTCGCTGTGTTGCTCCACTGCCCCTGTCTCTACTGATACATTTACAGTGAACACTAACTGGAGGTATTGCAGGATAAGTTCAGTTTTTGCAGCTTGTTGACTACTATTCACTGAAATTTGTAGCCAGCATGTCAGAAGGTCTTTCGGGATAGGCCAAGAGGTAGGCCTAATTTGCCATATTCTCAGCTTTTCAAAGCTCCTAAGGAATGAAATGAAAGCCTCTCCATTTTCCCCCCTCGCCGCCCCAGAAGTGAGACTAGGCTTTGTGTCCTGAGGATTAGTCGACAGTTTCTCTTCCCATCCAATTTAAATTTCTGTTCTCTACTGTAACTTGGCGTAGAGAGAAAACTTGGCTAAGCTCCAAGTTTCCATGGGATAATTGATTGGAGCTCGGCAGCACTTGATCAGGGCTTAGTTATAAGTGTAGGCCAAGTGTGGCTAAGTGATGATTTCAAATGAACTCTGAACAGGTGGTGTCTGTATTTGTGTCCTATTTATTGTTCAAAGTCTGATGAGGCTCTGGGGATATTGGATCTCGACTGTATAGCAGAGGTCGAAGAACTGCACTTGTCATCAGCACATTATCTTCTAAAATAGTTTGAAGTAAAGATTTTCTTTTCTAAAATGCTTAAACAGTGAATGGGGAGAGAACTAGTGTTGGTGAAGCTGAATTAGTGGCACCATAAATGTAGGCATTAGTCCGGGTACTTTAATGTCTTTGGTCACTTCAGCAGTTCCGTTTGATACATCTCTCACACCCTGGAGCCCAATAACAGAAAGAAAGTTCTCTTAAAATCACCATTTACTACTTTGGAGATTTTCAAATAGTAGAAAGCAACAACAACCCCTTTTAAAGTTGTAAAAGCTCCCAAGGCACTTCACAGGAGCATTATCGGACAAAATTTGACATCGAGCCACGAGATATTAGGACAGGTGGAGGTGGTTTTAAGGAGCGTCTTAAAGGAGAAGAGAGAGGTGGAAAGGTTTTTTGAGGGAAATCCAGAGCTGGGGGCCTAGGCAGCTGAAGGCATGGGCATCAATGGTGGAGCGAAGGAAATCTGGGATGCACAAGAGGCCAGAATTAGAGGGTTGTCGGGCTGGAGGAGGTCACCGAGATAGAGGGGCGAGGCGATGGAGAGATTTGAACACAAGGATGGGAGTTTTAAAATCAAGGAATTACCGGACCGGAAGCCAAAATAGGTCGGCAAACACGGGTGATGGGTGAACGGAACTTGGTGCGAGTTAGGATACAGGCTGCAGGAAGCACATGGATGTTCAAGCTGATAGTTAATTCTTTGTAAGTATTTTGAGGATTACTTTCCAGTTTTCTATCCTGAAGACATTGACTCCTTGCTGAGGCCCATTTCAGTGACGATGCTGGCCTCCAATACAAGTGTCCATTGTATTTACTTCCCTCCACCCTTCAGTTATCCAGAGGCTGCAATGAGTTGCAGTGCCCCCTATCGCTGAGATCGGCAAACTCAACAGATCTGCGTCCTTCTGGCCTGCAAAGCTCAGAGGTGACTTTTAGTTTGAACAGGGGCCAGAGGATACTCTGTCCTTAAAGCACACAGGTGAGTTGAATAGAGACTTATAAAGTTGTGCTAACCTTTTCACTGAGTGATAATTTCTCTGAAATAGATGGAGAATACATTGAATGAGCCCACAAGCCGAACAATAGATGACTGGATGTTAAACCAAGGATTGGTGAGAGTTCACCATATTCTCTGGATAATTCAGCTGCTACCCTTCAGGGCTGCTCGGTGACATTGCAGACAGTGTTGGGTGATGACCTTGTCTCAGATGACACTGATGGTGTCTTCAATCTGCTATTGATCCCTTTGATTCAAATTAAAATATCTGAGAAGACAAAGAATGATGAAACCCTTCTCCACCCTTCCAACTCTGACTTCAGAGTCCTTGTTCCTGTTTGATTTCCTTCCTTCCTTCCCGTGCAACAAAAAAAAAGCACTTTAATGGTAGGCCATCACTTAAAAAAAAAAAAATAGTTGGAATTTCTACAACTGACAAACTACATAGTATTTACAGCACAGAAACCGGTCATTCAGCCCACCTGGTCTGTGCCAGTGTTTATGTTCCACACCAGCCTTCTCTCACCTTGCTTCATCGCATCCTATCAGCATATCCTTCTGTTCCTTTCTGTTTTGAGTTTAGCTACAAGCAGAGATGGGTTTTTCAGCCTTTCTAAGAAATAATCTCAGAGGAATACAAGGTAGTTAAGGGAATGAAAAAGGTAAACCGGTAAACTTTTCTTTGAAAATTTTTTCTCCCAAACCAAACTTATTCCCTTCCATTGACCTGTAGTGCAGTTCCATGGATGCTGCTGACCCGAGCCATTGCAATTTATCAGGCTAGTGAGAGGCAAGGGAGTAGGCATCTTACTAAAACTGAATCCCAAAAGTTATTGGATAGCAACTCGTAGAAGGAACCTTGACTGATTTTCCTTCGTCTTCCCTGCTCCCCACCTTTCTCCTGCACGACTGCACCGCCCCATGATCAAAAACAATCCATTTAAAGCAATACGGTTAACTTTTTTTTGTTTCTAAAATATCCCATTGTAAATACTATTTTATAATTCTGAAGACTAAACATTGCTACATCCTCTTGCCTAATTCTCCTCCCTTCTCATTGATTGTAAGTCTTCAAAGGATTAAAAAGTGCTTTATTGGCAGAATTTGAGTATTGCTAAGTGTATGCATCTAGGCGAGTGAAGGTCACTCAATACTGTCTGTCCTGGGGTGTTGTAACTCTGAACCCAATCTGTCTGGCTTTTCAGAATTTGGAGCATGTTGGTTTCTACTTTGCTTTACCAGAAACAATTATTTTTCAGTAGGCATTGCACTTAAACAATTGCAAAAGCACAGGCTATTGCAGGACTTCCTCTGTACCTGCAGACCCCACCGCAAAACTCTGCATCACTTGTGTTGTTGGACGATCTTGAGCCGTTGACTTGGTAACCAGAAAATAATGAGGTGCTTAACTTGTGGCAATTGTTTCTTTTAAATTTGTGAAATGTCTAATTTTTCATTGCCCATTCTGAAATGTAGTGTAGGGTGTTGTGCATATGTACAACTGTCAAAATCATAGATGCATGCCAATCCGACTGTCATTCTATTCAGATTGCAATGAAAGGTGTTCAGAACCACTGCTAAAAGCAAATGTGATGAAGACGGTGTGTATATGGCTCGGGCCTTTTTCATTTTGGCCTCTGACCTCTGTCTCAAGATTACTGCACTGCGACCTGCGGATTGTGACCCCCTGCACCCTGCTATCTCCCCCCCCCCCCCCCATCCCCATCTACTGTTACAATATAACGTCATGAAGCATTTTATTCAAGGCTTATGTCCAGAATAACTTCACATATTACCACTGTGGTCAACCTGAAGCTTTTGGGTGGACGAGGCAATTTTAAGTGTGTTAAGGTCCCCTTTCAATCTCTGATTCCTGTGTTCAAATCTCTCGGACCGCAGGAAGTCAGCCTTTTCCAGGTCCACGTGACCAGATTTGGGAAAGATTCAATCCAAGTCCTAATGGCCATGGATCTGCGGACAGTTTGGCACTTTGGTATTCAGCATGAGAAGTCCATGGTTATACTGAAGTTGGGGGTTGAAGCGTATTGTTGGGTCAGAGCAGAGGGAGCATTATACTTTCCAGCTGTCCCATACCTGACCCGAGAGCACCGATGATGGGTGGCAAAAATGAAACGTTTTCTATTCCCACCCTGACCAGCGCAAAATAAAAATCACCGCTTACAATGTGTTTTTAAAGGCTGAGCATTGGCTCATGTGCATGCCAGGGCCCAAGTGCAAGTCTAAGACTGGTTGTGCTGCTATAGTATGCAGCTGATTATTTGGTTTGGAATACTGCACTAATGTACGGACCCAGATTGCGTGTTCTGTTGTACTTTCCGATATGGAACCTCGTGCGAGCAGCTGATCGCTTGACTGCTGCATGCCAAGTTCCCGGGTTGAGCTGTTGCTCAGACAAGTCCTTGCTTCAGGTGAGTTTCAGTCCTAAGTGCTGGTGATTGGCTCCAGCACTGGTGAGATGGGAAAGGACCAAACCAGCAAGTCCAGGCCGTGACATGCTTGCAGCAGAAACGGTAGGTATCACTTCTGTCGAGTTGACCATCCATTGATGGAAAGAGAAGGTGGTGCATGAACCGGCTGTCCACGTTGATAATGTGTATGGCTAGTCAATTCCTTCCTCTATTCTTTGGGATAGATGTCTTCTAAACTTTTTTTAGACAGTCTAATCGCTGCCTTCTCTTACCAGACTGACCCTATTCCTCAGTTGATTCTTTTTATATAATTAACTTTTAATTTACTATTTTTCTTTTGGAATATTGTGACCAATCCATGATGTATATGTTGTTTTTTGTGTGTGGTAAAGTTGATTATAATTTATTTTTGGAAAGCAGGGTATGAAATTCCTGGCGGTCCAATTGCTTCAGATTGGATTTTTCAGAGTGTCGCTTAAAAATGCTGATTTTCCAAATTCTTCGATACAAAGTGGTTATAATTGATCTGCTAGATGGTGCACACATTAAAATACATGAATTTTATACCCTGCTTACATGTGGATTTTAATTACCAATTTTATTATTTTTAAATGATTTTAGTTTTGATTGTTGTTTAATTTCCTCCTGCCCTTCCCTTTTATGTGTAACAGATTCCAGTCAGTCAGGCAAATCTAATGGATGACATTGAACAGTGGCTGTCCACAGATGTGGTGAGAATTTCGGGTATCTTTATTAATTTGCATTGTTTTAACTCCATGGACGTTTGAATTTGACAGGAACCGTAACAAACCTTGGTGCTGTGGCAGAGCCAGAAAGTTGCTTTTATGGATTCCGAGTGATGTCTGAGAAAGTCACTTCCCATCCTGACCAGAGATACCAGTTGTCGTCTTTTTTTTTCATCGTTCCACTTCCCGATGGATGCACACTGATGATGTTTGTTCGGACCGTTCTCGCATACTCTCGCTCAGATAGAGGGCACAGGGCTCATTCAACACATAGGGCAACAATCGAACAACCTGATGCTGGCTAGCTGGCTGGCTGTGATCCCGTACTGAGCCATTCCAACCAGAAAAGACCACAGTTCAATCCCGAGCCTGGAGCCTCAGTAGGTGACGCCACAATTAGCCCAAACGCCTCACTTCTCCATCCTGCCGCAGTGCTGCAGGATTTCCAGTCCCCATTACTGTGTGATGGCTCCTGTTGGTGTGTGCGTGTCTTGGTTGAGAACAGGTTCTGCACTGACTCTGAATCTCTCCTCTACTTCTCTCAGTGGTCATGTGGCTGTCATTGCTTAGACCTGCACATGAAACAGCCACTTGGGCAAGATCTGAGGTGGCTAGTGCCCATGGAATTAAACTGCAGGATAATGCCATGCCTCAAAGGGAAGTTTGAGGTTCTCTTATTCCATTATAAAAGATATTGGGCACATTCGTTCCCACTGGCAGAAACGTCATTGAGCTCATCCAAGCGCAGACATTTAACATACACCAAGGCTTTACTCTTTCAGCTAATGGAAGTGAAAAACATCAAATACATTTATCTACGAGCGAAGGAGGAATGTCTTGGTCTTCGCTGCTCATTGTCCTTAAACATTTCAGTGTTGACCCCTGACCCCCCCCCCCCCCCCTAAACACTGGTCTCCAACGGGGATTTCTAGCTTCTCTATAAAGCCAAGCAAAGGGAATTCTTGGAGACTGACCCAGGAATTAATTGGATGAACTGGAATACATTGCATATCTGATGTTATGATGGAGATACAGTGAAACCTGTGTAAATGGACACCTGCAAAAATCAGACCCTTGTTGAGAGACCCAAATAACTTGCATGGTAGAACATTACAAGAGGCACTCTGAAACCACAGACACTTACTCATTACAAACTACAGAAAGCCTTCAAAGCACCAAGTCCTTTAAAACACGAGACACGCAGGCTAGTGAGGGCCTTATGAGAGAAACGTCTTTTGTGGAATGGTGAGCTCTTTACCTAGCATCCATAGCAACAGAGAAACTGCTCTATCTATGGGATTGAATGCTCGCACAGCTCTGACCCAGGGATAGAGGGGTTTCTCTGCTGCTGTGGATACTGGGTAAAAAACTCCCCGTTCGACAAAAGCCGTTTCTTTTACAAAAGCTGCTGCTGCGTCGCGCTGACCTGCATGCACGGACCTCGCCAGCCTCCCGAATCAAGGAATGCGCATGCGAACGAGAGGGGCCATTCTTGCCTGTCCCGGTGCTGCGTCCATACATTCTTTCTGCTGTCAGCTTCTCTTCCCCCGACCCTGCCATTGTCTTCGTTCCCTCAGCTTCTGATGGTGGAACCACTGCTTTGGGGAGTGAAGTTGGATAGCTGTTCCTGGTCTATCTGTCTCTCTGCTGCTCTGTGGAGTGATGGACAAGCCTGTGAGTCCCAGCTGTCGGTCAGTCTTACTGCAAACTCTCTGCTCAACCACAAAACTGCAGTTTCACTCCTACATGAAAGTGACCTGTTGTATTTTCCCCCTCAAATGTTCTTGATCCAATCGAAGACTTGACTATGGAAGTTTCAATGTATCAGCACAACCTGTTATCACATTTCCCCATTATTTGATGTCCTGTGACTGCCCTACTGCTGGTAAGTAAAATTGAGAAACAAGCTCATTACTGAAGTTAGCTCCAAGTAAGCACAGTTTGAAATCAATTGGGAATTTAGACTGCAAAACTGTTCGCTGCACAGCCGAACGCTGGCTGGCGGGCGGTGGGGGGGGATTGGAAGCTGAACGCTGGCCTGCGCGGAGAGCTGGGCGCTGACACGTGCAGTGGGGGGGGGGGGGGGAATGCTCGACCCTGAGGCGTGCAGGAGGGGGATGCTAAACGCTGGCACACAGAAGGGGGGCTGAGCTGGACACTGGTGCGTGGGAGAGGGGGGGGGGGGGAACCGAGCTGGATGTTGGTGCGTGCGGTGGGGGGGGACCGAGCTGGACATTGGGGGGTGGGGGGGGGGACTGAGCTGGCGCTGGTGCACTTGAGAAGGGCATTCTGAGCATTGTTGGAACTGGTTAGAAGCTGATCACAATCTCAGCTGGTTCTTAAAGATTTGTTGGGAACATTTTTGCATACATGCACTGATCATTTAGAAAATGAGGATACCTGCAAAAAATGGACACAGCTGCCAGTCGCCAAGGTGTCCGTAATTTACAGGTTTCACTGTATATACTTAAAAATGAAACATTTGCAGGGCTATGGGGAAAGAGCAGGGGAGTGGGGACTAATTGAACAGCCCTTTCAAAGATTTGGCACAGGCACAATGGGCTGAACGGCCACCAGTGCTGCAAGATTGATTCTATGATGTAAAACCTGGTATCACTCCTCCATGCAGTTGTTTCAATCCCCTCAGATGTGGCGTTAATCTGTTCAGCCCATTACACTGGTTATGGTGGAGCTACCAGGAATGTGCATTTATTTGCCGGTGATTATTTAGTGTTTAAAGTCCTTTCATCGGGCTTTCTCCTGTGCAGTAGCTGTGAGGCATTGTCCAAGCAATTGCAGCTTGTAGAGGGGACTTAAGACCATATTATCAGCAGAGAGGTAAGTCATTCCATGAGGGGGAGAAATCAAATCAAACACACACCAACTGTGCTTTATTATTGCTATTGTAACAGTGTCTTGTGTGTGGGTGTCTCCCAAGTTTAAGTGGGGGAAATTCTGATGAGGGAAACTTAAACCTTTGGTGCCTGGTTAGAATGGGATAAGTTGAGGCCAATGCTGCTAGCCAGCTCTGAAGCACCATGGTTATAGAACTTTAGCTGAATGTGGGTGAATATGGGGGGAAAAGAAAGGTTGGCTCTCCATCCAGTTCAGATCAGGAAACTGCGAGATGGAGGCACAGGATTTGAATCAACGTCATTTTAATGCTTTGTCACTGCAGCCTCCTCACCTTGAAGTACATTGGTGTTCATGAAGCCCATGTGGGGAAAGAGCAGGGGGATGGAATGAACTGGATTCAGCTGTCCCCCCTAATTGTCTGATTTCTCTCTCTCGGTCGCCCGTTTATATACCTTATCCCTTATCAGCATAGCTATGCCGTGAAGGCCTGTTTTTCTGTGTCCTGACCTGAGCTCTCTGGGTCTGCTGAGCTGGCATAAGTACTTCTTTTATAAAATCGTTATTTCTTTTATAATTCATAATTTCTTCGGATTCATGATTTCTTACAAGGCCGAATGGCCTCCTCCTATGCTGCACTATTCTATGATTCTAGGTGGCTGTGAATTTGTTTTTTAATGTTGATCAACCTGAATCAAGCAGTAGGATGGAATTAATCGGTTCTTTAAGCCAGGCTCTGTCTGTAAAAGCATTTGTTATTTTGGGGAGTGACCTTGTTTAATGTCCCTTAGCCCCATTTCTCTGCACAGTATTGGTGATGACAGCAACAAATATATTGTGCAGTTGTAACAGCTGAAGTGGGAAGTCTGTTTTGTACCTGAGCTGTCAATGACAGTGGCTGCTTCAGCAGATATGGATGGAGTATCCCAATGACCCCACTCACTTTACCAAGCACTGAGATTGATGCAAATTTAGTTGACACTCATTGAGGACAGAAGAAAAACACAGGACAGAATTCTATCTTAAGCACGTGAAGAACGACTAATAAATCTTCTCTTTAATTTTAGAAAGGTGAATTGGGAGAGGATTCTGAAGGAGTAACGAGTGAAGGTAAATTCTGTTTTACTCTCCTTTCCTTTGTTATCTCTAGACTTGACTATTCCAACGCACTCCTAGCCGGCCTCCCACGTTCTACCCAATGTAAACATGAGGTGATCCTAAACTCAGCTGCCCGTGTCCTTACTCGCACCAAGTCCCGCACACCCATCATCCCTGTGCTCCCTGACCTACAGTGACTCCCGGTTAAGCAATGCCTCGAGTTCAAAATTCTCATCCTAGTTTACAAATTCCTCCATGGCCTCACCCCCTCCCTATCTCTGTCATCTCCTCCAGCCCCACAACTCCCCGAGATATCTGTGCTTCTCTAATTCTGCCCTCCTTGAACATCCCTGATTTTAATCGCTCAATCATTGGTGGCCGTGCCTTCAGCAGCATAGGCCCCAAGCTCTGGAACTCCCTTTAAGACATTCCTTAAAACCTACCTCTTTGATCACCTGTCCTAAAATCTCCTTGTATCGCTTGGTGTCAGATATTGTTTTATAATACTCCTGTGAAGCACCTTGGGACATTTTACAACATTAAAGGTGCTATAGAAATACCAGTTGTTGATGTTTTGTCCTTTAAAAATAGTAATAACCATAATCTATAGGTATATACGTACCCTTCATTTTATAATTCATATTTTGAATTCATAAAATATATAATTGCTTGCATTTCTCAATATTGGAAATGCCAGATACAGGTTGTCTGACCAATTGCTGAGCCCGTCTCGACTCTATCTCGGACCTTTATCTTTCTCTCTCAACTTGCCCACACAACTTTCATCGCTTAAAAACTGAAGACATTTTACTTTTAATAAATACCGTCTCAAGCGAAAGCCTCCAATTTTGTCACTGGTCACAGGTCGTGACAGTGACCATTGATCTTTGTTTCATTTTAATTGGCCAGTTTTTACCCAGGATAGTGTCTGCTTTATCCCAGGATTTAAAAAAAAAAACTTTTGTCACGAGGCACCTTATCTGGAAAAACTTTTTTAAAAATCCCAGCACACTATGATCCACAAATTCTGCTTTGTTAGGTGTGCTCCTATTTTCATAGACCATGGTTAACTTGAAAATACAAACTACATGTCTTTATTCTTGTTAAATGTGCTTGAATGATGCTGGTTTGAGTTTAGATGCTACAGTTGAATCATGCCTCTGACTGGTTTGTAAACTGGAGTGCTGGCTATTTCCATTTCTTATTTTTTGTTGCTCCTATCCTTGTATTTTAACGGCATTAAAATGTTTAGCTGCTACAACCCTTGTTTATTGAAGTGCTCTGATACGCTTTCCTTTTGGCCACATTCTCGAACGACTGGTTTTAATACCATTTGAAAAGACGTCCTATTCTCGATCAGAAATAACCTACCAGTGTTCTCTATATTGAAAAATTTTGGACCCAAAAATTCTTCCATTATTTCATCTGATAAAAGTTTATTCATAGAATCTTAGAAACTTACAGCACAGGAGGAGGCCATTCGGCCCACTCTTTGACAGAGTGATCCTGCTTAGTTGAATATCTCTGCTTTTTGTCAGTAAGTTGCTCATTCTCAAGTAACTGTACAACACTCTCAAAATTATTCATAGAATCCGCTTCCATCACCTTTTTCTGGTCCAGTGTTCCAGATCCCAACCACTCGGAGTGAAAAAATATCTTCTCCTATCCCCTCTAGATCTTTTGCCAATGATTTTAAATCTATAACCGCTGGTTATTGACCCACTTGCTAGACAGAATAGTTTTTCTCTGTCTACTCTAGCAAAACCTCTGGATAATTCCCCTGGACCTGATGGCTTACATCCGAGGGTCTTAAAAGAAATGGCTGCGGAGATAGTGGATGCATTGGTTGTAATATACCAAAATTCCCTGGATTCTGGGGCGCTCCCAGTGGATTCGAAAACTGCAAATGTAACGCCCCTATTTTAAAAAGAAGGCAGACAAAATGTAGGAAACTATAGACTAGTTAGCCTAACATCTGTCGTTGGGAAAATGCTGGAGCCAATATTATGAAGGAAGCGGGACATTTGGAAAAGCATAATTCAATCAATGAGTCAGCATGGTTTTATGAAAGGGAAATCACGTTTGACAAATTTGCTGGAGTTCTTTGAGGAGCAGGGTGGATAAGGGGGAACCAGTGGATGTGGTGTATTTGGAATTCCAGAAGGCATTCGATAAGGTGCCACATAAAAGGTTACTGCACAAGATAAAAATTCACGGGGTTAGGGGTAATATATTACCATGTATAAAGGATTGACTAACTAACAGAAAACAGAGAGTCTGATAAATGGGTCATTTTCCGTTTGGTAAACAGTAACTAGTGGGGTTCCGTAGGGATCAGTGCTAGGGCCTCAACTATTTACAATCTATATTAATGACTTCGATGAAGGGACCAAGTGTAATGTAGCCAAGTTTGCTAATGATACAAAAATGGGTGGGAAAGCAAATTGTGAGGAGAGCACACAAAATCTGCAAAGGGATATAGAAAGCTAAGTGTGTGCAAATATTTTGTAGATAGAGTATCATGTGGGAAAGTGTGAGGTTATCCCCTTTGGTAGGAAAAATAGAAAAGCAAATTATAATTTAAATGGAGAAAAATTGCAAAGTGCTGCAGTATAGAGAGACCTGGGGGTCCTTGTGCATGAAACTCAGTTAGTTTGCAGGTACAGCAAGTAATTGGAAGGCAAATGGAATGTTGGCCTTTATTGTAAGGGGGATGGAGTATAAAAGCAGAGAAGTCCTGCTACAACTGTACAGGGTATTGGTGAGGCCACACCTAGAATACTGCGTGCAGTTTTGGTTTTCGTATTTAAGGCAGGATATACTTGCATTGGAGGCTGTTCCGAGAAGGTTCACTAGGTTGATTCCGGAGATGAGGGAGTTGACTTATGAGGATAGGTTGAGTAGGTTGGGCCTATACACATTGGAGTTCAGAAGAATGAGATGATCTTATCGAAACATATAAGATAATGAGGGGGCTCGACAAGGTGGATGCAGAGAGGATATTTCCACTGATGGGGGAAACTAAAACTAGGGGACATAGTCTCAGAATAAGGGGCCGTCCATTTAAATCTGAGATGAGAAGGAATTTCTTTTCTGAGGGTTGTAAATCTGTGGAATTCTCTGCCCCAGAGAGCTGTGGAGGCTGGGTCATTGAATATATTTAAGGCGGTGATAGGCAGATTTTTAAGCAATAAGGGAATAAAGGCTTATGGGAAGCGGGCAGGGAAGTGGAGCTGAGTCCATGATCAGATCAGCCATGATTTTATTAAATGGTGGAGCAGGCTCGAGGGGCCAGGTGGCCTACTTCTGCTCCTATTTCAATGCTTGAAACTATCATTAAGGAAGAAATAGCGGGACATCTGGATAGGAATAGTGCAATCAAGCAGACGCAGCATGGATTCATGAAAGGGAAATCATGTTTAACTAACTTACTGGAATTCTTTGAGGATATAACGAGCATGGTGGATAGAGGTGTACCGATGGATGTGGTGTATTTAGATTTCCAAAAGGCATTCGATAAGGTGCCACACAAAAGGTTACTGCAGAAGATAAAGGTACGCGGAGTCAGAGGAAATGTATTAGCATGGATAGAGAATTGGCTGGCGAACAGAAAGCAGAGAGTCGGGATAAATGGGTCCTTTTCCGGTTGGAAGTCAGTGGTTAGTGGTGTGCCACAGGGATCAGTGTTGGGACTACAACTGTTTACAATATACATAGATGACATAGAGGAGGGGTCAGAGTGCAGTGCAACAAAATTTGCAGATGACACTAAGATTAGTGGGAAAGCGGGTTGTGTGGAGGACTCGGGCTACAAGGAGATTTGGATAGGTTAAGCGAATGGGCTAAGGTTTGGCAGATGGAATACAATGTCGGAAAGTGTGAGGTCATCCACCTTGGGGAAAAAACAGAAAAAGGGAATATTATTTGAATGGGGAGAAATTACAACATGCTGCGGTGCAGAGGGACCTGGGGGTCCTTGTGCATGAATCCCAAAAGGTTAGTTTGCAGGTGCAGCAGGTAATCAGGAAGGCAAATGGAATGTTGGCCTTCATTGCGAATGGGATGGAGTACAAAAGCAGGGAGGTGTTGCTGCAACTGTATAAGGTATTGGTAAGGCCGCACCTGGAGTACTGCGTGCAGTTTTGGTCACCTTACTTAAGGAAGGATATACTAGCTTTGGAAGGGATACAGAGACGATTCACTAGGCTGATTCGAGAAATGAGGGGGTTACCTTATGATGATAGATTGAATAGACTGGGTCTTTGCTCCTTGGAGTTCAGAAGGATGAGGGGTGATCTTATAGAAACATTTAAAATCATGAAAGGGATAGACAAGATAGAGGCAGAGAGGTTGTTTCCATTGGTGGGGGAGACTGGAACTAGGGGGCACAGCCTCAAAATACGGAGGAGCCAATTTAAAACCGAGTTGAGAAAGAATTTCTTCTCCCAGAGGGTTGTGAATCTGTGGAATTCTCTGCCCAAGGAAGCAGTTGAGGCTATCTCATTGAATGTTTTCAAGTCAAAGATAGATAGATTTTTAAGCAATAAGGGAATTAAGGGTTACGGGGAGAGGGCGGGTAAGTGGAGCTGAGTCCACGACCAGATCAGCCATGATCTTATTGAATGGCGGAGCAGGCTCGAGGGGCTAGATGGCCTACTCCTGTTCCTAATTCTTATGTTCTTATTATTATTTCTTATGTTCTTATGTTCTCTCATCATCTTGAGAACCTCTATTAGGTTACCATTTAACCACCTTTGTTCTGAGAACAGTCCTAACTTTTCCAGTCTATCCTCATCACTGAAGTTCCTCATCCCCAGTAACATCCTGGTAAACCTCTGTACACTTTCTAAGGCTTTATTTCCTTCCTGAAGTGTGGAGCCTAGAATTGTCCACAATTCTCCAGCAGAGGCCTAACCAGTGATTTATAAAGTTGTAGCATGATCTCTTTGCTTTTATATTCTCTGCCTCTATTCATAAACCCAAGTAACCCATATGCTTTTTTAACCAGCGTATCAACCTGCCCGTCCACCTTTAAGGATTTGTGTATATGGATACTAAGGTCTCTGCTTGTCTGCACGTTTCAAAATCGTGCCATTTATAGTATTCTGCCTTTCCATATTGGACCTCCCAAAGTGCATCACTTCACACTTCTCGGCATTGAACTCCATCTGCCACGCTTCTGCCTAATTCAACATCCTGTCTGTCACCCTGAAGCCTATAACTATCCTCATCACTGTCTACTACTTTGCAAAGTTTCGTATCATCTGCAAACTTTATAATGCTGCTCCCTACACCAGAGACTAGGGTAGTTTATAAAAAGTGAAGATAATGGACCCAAACTGCTCTTTCCAGTTTGTTTTTCAATCACAATTTTCCATTTCAGAAGTTTTTAATTTTAGTCCCAGTCCCACATTACAACAGTGACTACACTCCAAGAGTACTTCATTGGCTGTAAAGTGCTTTCAGATGTCTGGTGGTGGTGAAAGGCACTATATAAATGCAAATCTTTTAAATCATTTTCAATCCCCTTCCTTCCCTGAAAATGTTTAAACCATTCATCCTGACTTTTTAACAATTTATTTAACTTTCAATTTAGTTTCTATCTCCGATATATCTGTAAAAATTTTTGTGGGTTCCCCTTTGATTTTTCTAATTTTATTCTCTTCTTTTCAATGTACATGATTACTCAATCCACGTTTCCGAAATCTTTGTTTTATGATAATTTATTGAGACGGACTGAAGCTAAGCTCTGAAGTGGAAATGGCATAAAGAGAATTCTCTCTTTCCGAGATGAAAATCTCAGCTCTCCTGATATCCCCTGTGAGCGTACGAGCAATGACCGATAGGAGAAGGCGCCCTGGTCCATCCAGCCTGTTGTACACCACTGCGATACCTTGTGTATCACAATATGCACTCCTCACCCCACTCAAAGCCATATGATGATCTGGGAGAGTTGAAAAAACAGATTAAAAGCCCACGCCAATTTGGGGGGGAAAGATCTGGGAAATTCCTCTCTGATGCGCCCCCCCCCCCCCCCCAAGAAACTAGACCAGGAGATCACTCTGGCCTGGAATTATTGTAAGAGGTGATCTCCACCCCAGTCAGTAACCGGTCCAGCTCTCACTTGAAGGAATGATTTTAAATATTAAGCTGCAGAAAAATTCCACTTTTGCACAATGGATAAAGACCATTTTTCTTCTAGAATTCGATAAGTTCCTGGAAGAGCGTGCAAAAGCAGCAGAGCGGCTGCCATCCCTTCCCTCGCCTCCCACAGAGGCTCCTGGCTCCGTTACTACGACCAAAAAGAAGAAGCAGGAGAAGATGGAGAATGCCCTCTTTACGCTGTGAAACCGGAGAGTCCACCCCCCCCCCCCACTTACCACCATGTATAAAGGAACACGTCGGGGCAATCCTGAACTGCCTCTCTCCTGGAAATCTAACCTCTCGCTTCGGAATAGGGGATGGTACGGAAACAAAAAAGCAGACGCTTCCCCAAAGAAGTTTCTATTTGAAGATGGATATTCTATTTTAAAATATTTCTCTAGAATGACCACGGAGCTCCTATAATAGGGATAAAGGTCAACACGTGACCCTTTGCTGAAGTTGTGGAGATGCCATCCGAATACAGATTGAATGTTGTGGGCTCTTTAAAGTTCATTAAAATAATTTAAGATGCAGATTGAGAGTACACCTACTTTTTAATGTGTACCCCCCTCTCCCCTCCCAAATCTATGTGCATTTTATTGGGGTTTTTTTCTCTTATGTGCTAAACCTAGAAATGGTCTCTAAGCTTGTAGCCTATTCTATTTTAAATGCTTTAGGCAGAGGGTAATGGTGAGGTGTTGACATTTGCGGGCATGTTGCAGAATAAAAGATGGCGGCTCCAAGTGACGCAGTGGGTCATGTGTCCACTCTTTAGTCTGATTTATGGGATCACTGCGTTGGATGGATTTCGTTGTTTTGCCATTGGGAGTGTGCAGCTGTAATTGTAGCATTTCTTTATTCTGTTGTCTATGCAATAAGACTTCTTTTCTCCCACCCCAAGTTTTTGGAATGGGGTGCACGTCTCTGACGCGAAGCAGAGAATCAAAAGCTACGGAAATTGTCGGGTTGCCAACTCGCCAGGATTGGCCTGGAGTCTCCAGGAATTGAAGCTGAATCTCCAGGACACTACACTCGCTGCGAGCAAAAGACCCAGAAGAGAAACCGGAGGGGCAGTAAACACAATTGTATTTTTTTCATTTTGAACAATTTCATTTATTAGTAATGAAAATATTGGCGATGGCTGCTTCTGTGACAGTCGCGATGAATCCAATTGGGTATCTGAGGTCTGTTCGCTTTCCAATTGGCAGTGCGCCTGGAGATTGGACCAATGGTAGAGGAGGGGGGCGGTGGGAGGTCACATGGTGACACCTCCAGGAATGCACCCAATCGAGAGTTGGCAACCCAAGGAAAATAGCCCAATTGCACTTAAAAGTCTTTTAATCATATCAATTCCTAGACCAATTCTGGATGGGGGGGGAGGGGGGAAGAAGGGAGGGAAGAGAATGTATAACTTACAAAAATAATTTAATGCAAAATCAATAAAATGTTTTTTGTGGATGTTGCTGCACCCAATAATTTCTAGTACTTTAGTGTCTCTTACTAAAACTCACCAGCCCCTCTCTGTGACAGCTGAGGTGGCCAAATATATATCCAAGGAAATATATACCTGGCTAAGATTCTGCAGCACTGCTGTGTTGGGCTGGCTGTTATTTTGGACATCATTCAATGAGGTAACTTCACTTCTACACCTCTCTATTTTATTCGATAAATGCGACTACCTCGGGTGTTGGATGTATAATTTGTATATTTCTGCTCTGTTCTGATCACCAATTGTGCTGCCTTTGTCGAGATCCAACTATCAAAACTCAATTATTGGCAAGAAAATCCATGGTCAATTGAGAAGAAATGTGTTCAAAAATATTACTATAAAGGAACATGCGCATGTTATGAAAAAGATAGAGGCACTGGAGAAAATGCATAACATTTTTACAAGAATGGTAAGGGAACTGAGATTACAAATCATCAGGGAGAGCAAGGAATAGGTTGTGCTGATGACGTGAGATGAAGGATGGGAGGAGACTCGTGTGGAGCATAAATACCGGCGCAGACCTGTTGGGCCAAATGTCCTGATTCTGTGCTGTAATCCCAATGGGGCCGAAAACCTTTAATGCCCGTTTGCGGCGGCTATTGAATGGTTGCTGCCTTGGAGTCAACAGGCCGACCCGACCTAAATTCCGGGCAGGGATTTTTCGGCCTGGACCCCATCTCGCCCAAGTAGTTGCACCACCAATTTAAAGGAATAAAAAAATACTGATCAGCCATTTTCAGCTCCAACTGTCGATCCCCCGCCGTGAGCTGCCCCCGACAGGTTTCTCTGTCGGTGCACCATCTCCGAACAGAGTGCAGCACAGCCGCCCTTAAAGGGGAGGGCCCACTGCCGCGGCTGCAATAGGGACATTTTTGCTTGCCGATCAGCCAGCAAAATACTGCCCCCGGGTTTGGCTGGCACCGCCTCTTGGGTGCCAGGCCACCGGCCCGGCCAAAACCCTCCCTAGTGGCCAAGGTATTTCAAAAATATGTGCTGGCACATCACCAACAGTGGTGGACAGAGTGACCCATTTTCAGCCAGTCAGTCTGGCTAGGAATCTAAGGCCTGCCCCATTATGATCCATTTCCTGTAGGACTTTGACATTTTTTCCAAGTCCTGAAAAGGGATCTCCTCACCGTACCAGGAGTTCCCGCGGTGAGTACCGCTCCAAAACTCATAGGTGCGCCAGCTTTCTGGTGCACCTGAATTTCGGCCCCATTGTAAATTGACCTGTATAACCTTTGAACAACTTTTCCCAATAGTATTCAAATCAAATCAATATTTCTCTCTATAGCTAGGGCTGGATTTTCGGCTTTGTTGATTTCGGGACTGTAATGGCAGCGGGGCGGTAAGGTTTGCACCCGGAATCAGTTTGCATCTGTCATATATGTATACTCTGTATATACTATGCTGGTACCACTAGAGGGTGCAACTGTGGGAAGCCCAGGCAGGAGCTGTATAAAAGGCTGGTCACCACAATGCTGCCTCGCTCTGAGTTATAATAAAGAGACTAAGGTCACAGCAGTTCAAGCACAGCACTAGGCCTCGTGGAGTTATTCTACAGGTAAGTAGAGACATATTAGCACATGTCAGCAAAATCCAGACCACTGTCTTTAGAAATTGATTTCCCTTTTACAATTAGACTTTTTTTGATTACACTGAAAATTGAAAACTCATTCTAAAGTTTTGGCAGGGAAATCTTGGGGCAGTTCAAAGTTGAGTTTGCACTAAGATAACGGCCGGTGACCCTATCAATATTCTACACGTGACTGAACAGTATATGATGGAATTTGGTGCTTGTCCAGCAGAACCTAGGATTCCCTGCCAGCCTTTTCTTCAAGAAATAATTTGCCTGGGACACTTTCTAGCAGTGAGCTGAAGAGAGCCATTGACCTAAAGAGTCACCTTGCTGCTGCCTGTATGGTGCAGGAATTGGGACGCACGTTAATTATTTTAAAAAGGGACCTAAAAATACAAGCATAAATGATCTAACATGTAGCATATTCTGTCTTCTTACGAGCATTTTACAGAATCTTGCCTCGATAGGGATGTGTTGAGTTAATTTTTTATGTCAGCCATGGCTCAGTGGGTAGTGCCCTCACCTCTGAGTCAGGTTGTGGGTTCAAGTCCCAGTCCAGAGACTGAAGCATAAAAATCTCGGCTGACACTCCCGTGCAGTACTGAGGGTGTGCTGCACTGTTGGAGGTGCCGCCTTTCAGGTGGATGTAAAGATCCCACGGCACTATTTCGAAGAAGAAAGGGAGAGTTATCCCCAGTGTCCTGGTCAATGTTTATCCCTCAATCAACACCACTAAAACAGACTGGTCATTATCACATTGTTATTTGTGGGAGCTTGCGGTGTGCAAATTGGCTGCCGCGTTTCCTACATTACAACAGTGACTACACTTCAAAAAGTACTTCATTTGCAGTCAAGCGCTTTGGGATGTCAGATGAAAGGCATTACATAAATGCAAGTCTTCTTAATTGAAAACCAGACAACCCAATTGGCCAAGACTTTTTTTAATGTTTGAATATACAGTACGAGGATTAGGATTTGTATAAAAGTGTACCTAGGCTGTTTTTAATCATTTGTTGCACAAGTCTAAAACACTACATATGTTACATAGTGATTTGATTTCTAAAACCTTACGAGTGGAATTTGGCAGTGATGTGATGTATGTTGAGCAATTAAAAAGCAGTCAGTGAATTTAGTTCTTGGATTTAGTGTTTGAAATACTTAAAATAATTAAATAGGAGTGAGTGTGACATGCTTTTATTTGTCTGTCCAAGTCATCTGCTTGGATCAAGAATGCTTTCATTTGGAGTCGACTAATACCAAACAGAATGTATACTATGCTCTCTCTCCCTCCCTCTCTCTCTCTCTCTCTCTCTCTCCCTCCCATGCCCTGTGCTAATCATGTGATGATGTTTAGTTTTCTGTTCAGTTTTTCCTTTTGCATCACTCCAGGACCACAGCAAGGATTTCAGGAATTTTTTTAAACATTTCTGTTGGCCACAGAAGCTGCTGAAGAATCCAGCCGCACTTAATCTTAGTCACAAGGCCGAGAAGCAATAGCCAGTCAACTCCTGCTCCTGTTCCTGACTTCCTTGCTGTGGCTGACCGAGCGTAGGTGCAAAGAGTCAATGGCAGACTTTGAGCAAGAGACCATTTTTTGACAGGACTTCTAATCAAGATGAAAAAAAACCATGTGCGCCCATTCCCTTTGAATGAGCTGGCGCCATGAAAACGTTGGCATTTGCAAGTGACAGACCAACGGGCGCGCAGGATCCCGATGGGGTGCAGAATGAGTGCGCCTGCAGCCATGTAAATGTCTCGGATTCACTAAGTCTGGTGCCCTGGAATAGATCAGTCACCGTGCTAGTGGGGGGGGGGGGAGGGGGAGGAGAGAGGAGAGGACAGCCAGACTGGCAGGCACGGGCAAACTAGACTGCTGGCGTAGGTTGCAGTGTATCTCCCTTCCCCCACTTCCAACAAGGGTGCAAGCCTGCGATGAGATTTTTGCCTCCAGTTCTACGGAAATCCAATAGAGGGTACCATCCAGCCTGGCTACAGCGTGGGGGACGTTGCAAGGTCCCATCCGGGGAAATAGGACAAGTCTATTCCGTCATCTTCGGCCATTCAGCCCCTTGAGCCCGTTCTGCCATTTAATTAGGTCTTGGCCGATGTGTACCTCAACTCTGCCTCAATTCCATATCCCTTGATATCTGTACCTAACAAAAACCTCTCCTCATTTCCTTACTTATTTGAATTCCAATCTCTTTTAGGTACAAGGCAATATTCCATTAGCCTTTTTGTACATGTGCGCACTAGCTTTTAGTGATTTTTGTACATGGGCATCAAATTTCTTTTGCTCCTCCACAGCTCTTAGTCTTTTGCCATTAAGAAAATATTCTGATTTCTCATTCTCAGATCCAACGGTTGACCTCATATTTTCACACATTGAATATCACCTGCCATAATTTTGCCCACTCACTCAGCCTGTCTATAATCCCTTTGTAAACTTCTGCTCCCATCCATACAACTTGCTGTGCCTCCTTCTCAGGTAATCCCTCGGAGTTGAGGATGACTTGCTTCCACACTAAAAATGAGTTCTCATGTGGCTGATGGGTCCTATGTGGGACCTACAGTCTCTATCGCAGGTGGAGCAGACGGTGGTTGAAGGAATGGTTGGGTGGGATGCTTGGGTTGCCGCTTGGCTTCAGCTTGCTCTCGGCGTAGATACTCTGTGTTCGGCGCCTTCCTGGTGCTTCTCCACTTTGAGCGGTTTTAAGCCAGGGATTCCCAGGTGTCGGTGGGGATGTTGCACTTTTTCAAGGAGGCTTTGAGGGTATCCTTTAAGCGTTTCCTCTGCCCACCTGGAGCTTGCTTGCTGCGTCGAAGCTCCAAGTAGAGTGCTTGTTTTGGGAGTCTTGCATTGGCCATGCAGACGACGTGGCCTGCCCAATGGAGTTGATCGAGGGTGGTCAGTGCTTCGATGTTGGCCTGAGCAAGAACACGGACGTTGGTGCGCCTATCCTGCCAATGGATTTGCAGGATCTTGCGGAGGCAGTGTTGGTGGTACTTCTCCAGTGCTTTGAGGTTCCTGCTGTACATAGTCCCTATCTCTGAAGCATATAGGAGGTCGGGTATCACTACTGCTCAGTAGACCATGAGCTTGGTGCTGGGTTTGAGGTCCTGGTATTCAAACACTCTCTTCCTCAGGTGACCGAAGCCTGCACTGGCACACTGGAGGCGGTGTTGGACTTGGTCATTGACGTCTGCCCTTGTTGACAGTAGACTTCCAAGGTATGGAAAATGGTCCATGTTGTCCAAGGCCTCGTCGTGGATTTTGATAATCGGGGAGCAGTGCTGCATGGCGGGGACAGGTTGGTAGAGGACCTTTCTCTTGCAGATGTTTAGTGTAAGGCCCATGCTCTCGTACGCTTCGGTGAAGGTGTTGACGATAACTTGGAGTTCGGCCTTTGAGTGTGCGCAGATGCAGGCGTCGTCTGCGTACTGTAATTCAATGACCAAGGATGAGACGACCTTGGATCTGGCCTGGAGGTGGCGGAAGTTGAACAGTTTCCCGTTTTTTAAGTTTGACTATTTCTATGTCCCGTGCAAACTGAGAATATCACATCATTCAGATTGGAATTTCAGATAGATTGCAGATTGACTCCCATGTTTTACATTGCCTTGCACAAACAATTAAACCTTTAAAAAGCATTTCTTGGCATAAAGTTCAAAGAGGTCCTTACCGGATATTAATTTTATGCATGGAGTTGTCTGATGTCTTGCTGTGTGATGTTTTTCACTGTGTCTTGTGATGAAATGGCTGCCTGAAAGAGTGGTGGGAGCAGATTTAATAATAACTTTCAAAAAGCAATTGGATAAATACATGAAGGGAAAAAAAATGAGGGCTATGTATCTTTCCCATGTTTATGCTGCACACGGTTGAGTCCGCTAATGATTGGATCACGTGATTTCAGTTTCACGTTGGCCATTTTGGTAATGCTATCTGTGTTCTGAACCACAAACGCGCATTGCCCGTCTGACGTTTTCCCTAAACCCACCAGAAGGTTCTACAATGTGCTTGCTCCACGTTAGATTACCAAAGGAAGACATTGTTAGTAAAAAAAAAAATGCACCCAGAAGCTAAGAAATAGGTGGAATATGGGCTACAACATCTGGCTTTGTCACATGCCAATTGGGGCAATTACAAGCACCCTCCTGAGCAAAGAGCAGCACAAACCAATAATGCATGCCCTGGCTAGACACCAATAACATTTTAAATTACAATTTTGAAATTGGGGTCAATGTACCGTGGGTGTTTACTAATAGCAGAAAGCTGCTGGTGGACACCACGTGCTCACACTCCATGGTTGCCCAGGCGTGGACTAAAGATCAGAACGCAAGTGCTCAGTTGAAGAGACTCCTCTGAGATCTTACATATGCCAGACCTGTGTACAGCAAATTTCACCAGGCCTACAAGCAGACCCATCGAGGCTAACCACCCCATTTAGCAACTCTGGTTGGGTATATTCTTGGAGATTTCATCACATGACCTCCTACCTCAAATCATTGGTCCTTCCTTCAAGTCAAGTGGAGCAAGTGTCAGTAGGTGAACATTTAGGGAACATCATCAACATCTTCACCGAGGCGTACGAAAGCATAGGCCTTGCACTAAACATCCGTAAGACAAAAGTCCTCCACCAACCTGACCCTGCCTCACAGCACTGCCACCCCCTCACCCCCCGCTCATCAAAATCCACGTTGCGGCATTGAACAACGTGTACCATTTTCCATACCTCGGGAGCCTACTATCAGCAAGGCAGATATTGTTGTTGAGATCCAACACCGCTTCCAGTGCGTCAGCGCAGCCTTCGGTCACCTGAGGAAGCGAGTGTTTGAAGACCAGGACCTCTCATCTGGCACCTAGCTTATGGCCTACAAGGCCGTAATGATACCCGCCCTCCTATATGGCTCCGAGACATGGACCATAGATAGTGCTGGAGAAGTACTACCAGCTCTGCCTCCGCACGATCCTGCAAATCCCCTGAGAGAACAGATGTACCAACGTCAGTGTTCTCGTTCAGGCCAACATCCCTAGTATCGAAGCGGTGACCACACTCGACCAGCTCCGTTGGGCGGGCTACATCGTCCACATGCCCGACACAAGACTCCCAAAGCAAGCACTCTACTCTGAACTCCTACACAGCAGGCAGGCCCCAGGTGGGCAGAGGAAACTTTTCAAGGGTACCCTCAAAGCCTCCTTGATAAAGTGCAACATCCCCACCGACACCTGGGAGTCCCTGGCCCAAGACCGCCCTAAGTGGAGGAAGAGCATCCGGGAGGGTGCTGAGCACCTCGAGTCTCGTCGCCGAGAGCATGCAGAGATCAAGCGCAGAAAGCGGAAGGAGTGTGCGGCAAACCAGACTCCCCAACCACTCTTTCCTTCAACCACTGTCTGTCCCACCTGTGACAGAGGCTGTAATTGGACTGTACAGTCACCTGAGAACTCACTTTTGGAGCAGAAGCAAGAATGCCTTGATTTCAAGAGACTGCCTATTATGATGATGATTTAGGGAACAGTAATCATAGTATCATAAGGTTTAGAACTATGGAAAAGTACAGGGAAGAATCTAAAGTAAAAAATACTTAATTATAGGAAGGCAAATTTCAGTAGGATGAGAACGGATCTGGCCTGGGTAAATTGGAATCAAAGATTAACAAACAAAACTGTAGTGGAACAATGGGCTGCCTTTAATGTGGAAATATTTGAGTACAATTGAGGTACATTTCCACGAGGGGGAAAGGTAGGGCAACTAAAGTCAAAGCTCCCTAGATGATGAAAGAGATACAGAATAAGATGAAACATATAAAGAGTGCGTATGATAGATGTCAGGTCGAGAATACATCTGAGAATCAGACTAAATATAGAAAGTTCAGAGGAGAAGTGAAAAAGAAAATACGAGGGGCAAAGTGAGGGTATGAGAATAGAATGGCAGCTAACAAAAGGTAATCTAAAAGTCTTCTACCAGCATATAAGTAGTAACAGGTAATTGAGGTGTATATGGGGAGCGGGCAGGGAAGTGGATCTGAGTCCATGATCGGATCAGCCATGATCGTATTGAAGGCGGAGCAGGCTCAAGGGGCCGTATGGTCTACTCCTGTTCCTATTATGTTATAGAGTGGATAGGATGGGCCTATATCGCTTAGCAGAGAGGTCAATAACCAGTTTAAAAGTAATTGGTAGAAGGATTAGAGGAGAATTGGGGATAGCTTATTCTCACCCAGAGGGTGGTGGTGGTCTAGAACTCACTGCCTGAAAGGGTAATAAAGGCATAAACCTTCATCGCATTTAAAAAGTCTGTGGATGTGCACTTGAAGTGCCGTAACTTACAAGGCTATGGATCAAGAACTGGAAAGTGGATTTAGCCTGGATAGAATCATAGAAATTTACAGCACGGAAGGAGGCCCATTTTGGCCCATCATGTCCGTGCCGGCCAACAAGAGGCTCTCCAGCCAAATCATACTTTCCAGCCCTAGGTCCGTAACCATGCCGGTCGCAGCACTTTAAGTGCACATTGAAGTACTTTTTAAATGTGATCAGGGTTTCTGCCTCTACCATCCTTTCAGGCACTGAGTCCTAGATCCCCACAACCCTCTGCGTGAACAAATTTCCCCTCTAAGCCCCCTATAAATTTATGCCCCCTAGTTGTTGATCCCTCTAATGGAAATAGGCCCTTTCTATCCACTATTTCTAGGCCCCCTCATAATTTTATACAGTTCAATGAGATCGCCCCTCGGCCTCTGTTCCAAGAAAAACAAACCCAGCCTATCCAATCTGTCCTCATAGCTAAGATTCTCCATTCCCGGCAACATCCTCGTAAATCTCCTCTGTACTTTCTCCAGTGCAATCACATCCTTCCTGTAATGCGGTGACCAGAACTGCATGCAGTACTCCAGCTGTGACTCACAGTGTTTTATAGATCGTTGTCAGCCGGCACAGATACGATGGGCCAAATGGTCTCCTTCTGTGTCTACCTTTTTATGATTCTATGAAGACAGTATTTGCATAAAAGGCATACCACTCAGGGAGCAGTGTGAGCTGGTGCAAGAGGGCGAAGGCAGTGAAGAGGGCGATTGGATTGGATTGGATGTCACCGAGATCCAGGTCGGTGATTGGAGCGTGGGCAGGTACAGCAGGAGCAGCGAGGTCGGGGCGAAGGAGCGGTGAGTGATCGCGGACCGACATGATCGGGGCCCAGGAGAGGCGAGGGCCCAGGGGCAGTACGGACCAGCCCACACTGCGATATGTGCGTGCAGCAGAGCTGGTCTCCAGTCGTCTTAGCCACTGGACCAAGACCGAGCTCTGTCAAGCCCATGTGGTGGCTGGTGTGCAATGGTCACCACACAATAAAGAAATCCATGCACAGGCATCTTCCACCCTTCAACATGTAGTTTGGGACTGGGAATATCAGGTGACCAATCTCTGCACATGCGGAGCCGGGCGAACACGTCCCACCAATGAAACACCTGTGAACTCATCCCTTTTGGTGTGGAAGCCTTGAAAATCCTAGGGGATTTGCAAAACTGTAACAGATGAAATTTTGATACAGATAAGTGGAAAACCTTGCATATTTGAAGAATAAAAACGGGGAACATTATTTAAAGAATGGCATTGAAGGAGCTGGAATTGGGGTTGCAAGTGTTATAGGGGTGATTGCACACACTGCACTGAATTATTTCCAATTATTGCAGAGCAGCAACTCTGGGACAACAAGGCCCAGCCCCGCGCATGTGCGCGCCTGCTCGCCAGCTGATTGGTGGGACGTGTTAGCCCTGCTACGCATGCGCAGAGATTGGTCAGCTGATTGGTGGAGCGTGTTGGCCGGTGCGCACATGCGCAGAATCAGTCGAGCGGTGGGAGCCGAGCGGATCGGAGCTCGGCCTGAGAGCGCTGCCGGGAAATGCTTCATATAAAAACACCGACGTTTCAACAGGCCAGACCTCGCGACTCGGTGAGCCGGTCAGTGCTGGTTGTTTCCCGTCTGTCGTGCGCTGTGTGCAGGGGGCCGAAGGGCTGCGCTCTGTGGGCCGGGCCAATATTCACCTGGCGCTGGGCCGTGGGCTGTTGCTCGGTCTGTGTTGTCACCAGACACGGCGCAGCGGCCAGACCGCGGGCCCCTCCACCCCCCGGTCCATCACTGAGCTGCTGAATGGCCGAGCTCTGCATCAAACGTGCTGACCGCACCAACCTTGTGTCACCAGTTGAGTATCAGGCAGCTTGGAGCATTCAAAGGCATCCATTAACTGGAGGAGCCAAGGAATGCAGGTGGATTTTTAACATTTTGGTAAATGTATATATGTATGGTAATGTATATATTCCTGTATTCCGTGTCATTTTATTAATTTTTTTTGTCTTATAACACTCCTGTGAAGCGGCTTTGGACGTTTTACTACATTAAAGACGCTATAGAAATGTAAATTGTTCAGAGGATATACAATGGTAAAAGGGAGCTGGCAGGATAACCATTCCCGTTAACGTGAAGCTCCCTGGTGGCTCAGTAATGTCAATCTGCGGCTGATCCGCATAGACCAGAGGGGCCCAGGTCCAATTCTGGTCTCTCGTTAGCTGACTAGCATCACGCCGACAGCTGGCCTCGGCATCCCTGGGTTTTAGTGCTGATAACGCCAAGGTCGCGGGTTCGATCCCCTTACGGACCATTGCAATGTTTTACGTTATCCTCGACTCCGAGGGACTGCCTAATTCGTGTCTAATTTAAAATTATAGTGCGGGTGCTGGAGGGAAATCAGCTGAGATTTGCACCCCAGGCATCCCTGCTCGAAGTGAACATGTGCAGACATGTGTTGAGCACAGGATTGGGGTTGCGACATGTGTTGGACTGGTCAGATACAGCATAGGTGGGATGGATGTACGGTAAAACTGTCTCCGCTCTCACCCTCAGTGTACTAGCTACGGAATTAACAAGTCTCGTGTATTACTCGAAATACTAAAACTGTTTTTCTTTAAAGTAGTGGACCCATTGGTTGAGTAACTCCTTTTTAAAAAAAGAACAGGGTGAGACTCTTGTGGTAATTTTTGCTGCAGAGGCATGAGGGTTATACAAATGTATGACTAGTAATAGCTTTCATAGACTGCAGTTCACCTAACCCCAGTCCATTGATTGAAGGTGAGTGATTGAATGTGAGACAGTGTGTTTAGGCAATTGATCTGATGGGCAGTGTGTTTAGGCAATTGATCTGATGGGCAGTGTGTATAGGCAGTTGATCTGATGGGCAGTGTGTATAGGCAGTTGATCTGATGGGCAGTGTGCGGGAGTTCGTGAGGCGAGCGGCCTATAAAGGCCCATCAGTTCAAGGAGACTGGCGGGAGGCGGGAGTTCGTGAGGCGAGCGGCCTATAAAGGCCCAGCCGGTGCAGCTGCAACGGGGAGAGAAGGCAAAAAAGAAGTAGAAAGAAATCGAAAGGTGACGTCACAACCAAGTGGGTAAGTGATTGGCTGGTGATTGGTGAGTAGCGTTTATTTTTTTCTTTTCTTAATCAGTAAGTAACATTTAGCATTGTTGTTGCCAAATTAAGTTTATCTAGGGGTTAAGTTATGGCAGGACAGCTCGGACACGTGTTATGCTTCTCCTGTACTGTATGGGAAGTCAGGGACGCTTCCGGTGTCCCTGACGACTACGTGTGCAGGAAGTGTATCCGCCTGCAGCTCCTGATGGACCGCATTGTGGCACTGGAGCTGCGGGTGGATGAACTCTGGAGCATCCACGATGCTGAGAATGACATGAATAGCACGTTTAGCGAGTTGGTCACACCGCAGGTAAAGGGTACACAGCCAGATAGTAAATGGGTGACCAACAGGAAGAGCAGTTCAAGGACGGTAGTGCAAGGGTTCCCTGCGGTCATCCCCCTGCAAATCAGACACACCGCTTTGGGTACTGTTGAGGGGGATGACTCATCAGGGGAGGGCAGCAGCAGCCAAGTTCATGGCACCATGGGTAGCTCTGCTGCACAAGAGGGCAGGAAAAAGAGTGGGAGAGCTATAGTGATAGGGAATTCAATTATAAGGGGAATAGATAGGCGTTTCTGCAGCCGCAACCGAGACTCCAGGATGGTATGTTGCCTCCCTGGTGCAAGGGTCAAGGATGTCTCGGAGTGGGTGCAGGACATTCTGAAAAGGGAGGGTGAACAGCCAGTTGTCGTGGTGCATAGGTAAAAAACGGGATGAGGTCCTACGAAACGAATTTAGGGAGCTAGGAGCTTAATTTAAAAAGTAGGACCTCAAAAGTAGTAATCTCAGGATTGCTACCAGTGCCACGTGCTAGTCAGAGTAGGAATCGCAGGATAGCTCAGATGAATACGTGGCTTGAGGAGTGGTGCAAAAGGGAGGGATTCAAATTCCTGGGACATTGGAACCAGTTCTGGGGGAGGTGGGACCAGTACAAACCGGACAGTCTGCACCTGGGCAGGACTGGAACCAATGTCCTAGGGTGATTGTTTGCTAATGCTGTTGGGGAGGAGTTAAAACTAATATGGCAGGGGGATGGGAATCTATGCAGGGAGACCGAGGGAAATAAAATGGAGGCAGAAGCAAAAGATAGAAAGGAGAATAGTAAAAGTGGAGGGCAGAGAAACCCAAGGCAAAAAACAAAACGGGCACATTACAGCAAAACTCTAAAAAGACAAGCCTGAAGGCTCTGTGCCTCAATGCGAGGAGTATTCGGAATAAGGTGGACGAATTAACTGCGCAGATAGTAGTTAACGGGTATGATGTAATTGGCATCACAGAGACATGGCTCCAGGGTGACCAAGGCTGGGAACTCAACATCCAGGGGTATTCAACATTTGGAAAGGATAGGCACAGAGGAAAAGGAGGCATTGCTGGTTAAAGAGGAAATTAATACAATAATAATGAGGGACATTAGCCTGGACGATGTAGAATCGGTATGGGTGGAGCTACGGAATACCAAAGGGCAGAAAACGCTAATGGGAGTTGTGTACAGACCACCAAACAGTAGTAGTGAGATTGGGTACAGCATCAAACAAGAAATAAGGGATGTGTGCAATAAAGGTACAGCAGTTATCATGGGTGACTTTAATCTACATATTGATTGGGCTAACCAAACTGGTAGCAATGTGGTGGAGGAGGATTTCCTGGAGTGTATTAGGGATGGTTTTCTAGACCAATATGTCGAGGAACCAACTAGAGAGCTGGCCATCCTAGACTGGGTGATGTATAATGAGAAGGGACTAATTAGCAATCTTGTTGTGCGAGGCCCCTTGGGGAAGAGTGACCATAATATGGTAGAATTCTTTATTAAGATGGAGAGTGAACAGTTAATTTGGAAAATAGGGTCCTGAACTTAAGGAAAGGTAACTTTGATGGTATGAGGCGTGAATTGGCTAGAATAGACTGGCAAAGGGTACTTAAAGGGTTGATGGTGGATAGGGAATGGCAAACATTTAAAGATCACCTGGATGAACTTCAGCAATTGTACATCCCTGTCTGGAGTAAAAATAAAATGGGGAAGGTGACTCAACCATGGCTAACAAGGGAAATTAAGGATAGGGTTTAATTAAGAGGGGGAAAATAGAGTACGAGAGGAAGCTTGCAGGCAACATAAAAACTGACTGCAAAAGCTTCTATAAATATGTGAAGATTAGTGAAGACAAACTTGGGTCCCTTGCAGTCAGATTCAGGTGAATTTATAATGGGGAACAAAGAAATGGCAGATCAATTGAACAAATACTTAGGTTCTGTCTTCACGAAGGAAGACACAAATAAACTTCCGAATGTACTAGGGGACAGTGGGTCAAGTGAGAAGGAGGAACTGAAGGATATCCTTATTACGCGGGAAATTGTGTTGGGGAAATTGATGGGGATGAAGGCCGATAAATCCCCGGGGCCTGATAGTCTGCATCCCAGAGTACTTAAGGAACTGGCCCTTGAAATAGTTGATGCATTGGTGATCATTTTCCAACAGTCTATCGACTCTGGATCAGTTCCCATGGACTGGAGGGTAGCTAATGTAACACCACTTTTTAAAAAGGGAGGGAGAGAAAATGGGTAATTATAGACCGGTTAGCCTGACATCAGTAGTGGGGAAAATGTTGGAATCAATCATTAAGGATGAAATAGCAGCTCATTTGGAAAGCAGTGACAGGATCAGTCCAAGTCAGCATGGATTTATGAAAGGGAATTATGCTTGACAAACGGCGCCGGAAAAAAAACTCGCGATTCTGGAGAGCCCTGCAGCTCCTTGTCTGTTTGGCGCGGCGCCCAGGGGGGCGGAGCCTACACTCGCACCGATTTTGTAAGTGGGAGGGGGCGGGTACTATTTAAATTCGTTTTTTTCCTGCCGGAACCCTGCGCGTGCGCGCTGGAGCGTTTGCGCATGCGCAGTGTGAAGGAAACATTGGCACTCGGCCATTTTTGTAGTTCTTTGTAGCTGTTTAATTTTTGAAATTTTTTTAATAAAAGCACATTGCCATCAGCATTGAGGCTTCCTGCAGCCTTCTCACTGTCTCCTTCCCGCCCGCCGTCTGGAACGTCTTCCTCCCCTCCCCCGCTGCGTTCGGGCGGGTGGGCCCGCACTCCCTCCCTCCCGCCGTCTGGAACGTCTTCCTCCCCTCCCCCTCCCCCGCTGCGTTTGGGCGGGTGGGCCCACACTCCCTCCCTCCCGCCGTCGGGAACGTCTTCCTCCCCTCCCCCGCTGCGTTCGGGCGGGTGGGCCCGCACTCCCTCCCTCCCGCCGTCGGGAACGGCTTCCTCCCCCCTCCCGCTGCGTTCGGGCGGGTGGGCCCACACTCCCTCCCTCCCGCCGTCGGGAACGGCTTCCTCCCCTCCCCCGCTGCGTTCGGGCAGGTGGGCCCACACTCCCTCCCTCCCGCCGTCGGGAACGGCTTCCTCCCCCCTCCCGCTGCGTTCGGGCGGGTGGGCCCACACTCCCTCCCTCCCGCCGTCGGGAATGGCTTCCTCCTCCACCCCCTGCCATCGGAAACGAACGAATGAACTTGTGAGGCTGGCTGAAGCACTTTCACACAGGTAGGAAGATGGTTTATTTAATCTTTTCTTTGCTTATAAATGTTTATTCAGGTTGGATTTATTTGTATAAGTATAAATAAGGATTTATTGTAGAATTTAATGACTTCCCTTCCCCCCCCCACCTCGTTCTGGACGCCTAATTTGTAACCTGCGCCTGATTTTTTAATGTGTAGAACAGGTTTTTTCAATTCTACAAAAATCTTCACTTGCTCCATTCTAAGTTAGTTTGGAGTACGTTTTCACTGTGGAAACTTTGAAATCAGGCGTCAGTGGCCGGACACGCCCCCTTTTGAAGAAAACATTCTGTTCCAAAGTAGAACTGTTCTAACTGACTAGAACTGCAGAAAAAAAAATGTGGAGAATTGCGATTTCTAAGATAGTCCGTTCTCCACCAGTTGCTCCTAAAAATCAGGCGCAAATCATGTGGAAACTTGGGCCCATAATGTGGATAAATGTGAGGTTATCCATTTTGGGGGCAAAAACACGAAGGCAGAATATTATCTGAATGGCGGCAGATTAGGAAAAGGGGAGGTGCAACGAGACCTGGGTGTCATGGTTCATCAGTCATTGAAAGTTGGCATGCAGGTACAGCAGGTGGTGAAGAAGGCAAATGGTATGTTGGCCTTCATAGCTAGGGGAGTATAGGAGCAGGGAGATCATACTGCAGTTGTACATGGCCTTAGTGAGGCCTCACCTGGCATATTGTGTTCAGTTTTGGTCTCCTAATCTGAGGAAGGACGTTCTTGCTATTGAGGGAGTGCAGCGAAGGTTCACTAGACTGATTCCAGGGATGGCTGGACTGTCATATGAGGAGAGACTGGATCAACTGGGCCTTTATTCACTGGAGTTTAGAAGGATGAGAGGGATCTCATAGAAACGTATAAGATTCTGACGGGACTGGACAGGTTAGATACGGGAAGAATGTTCCCGATGTTTGGGAAGTCCAGAACCAGGGAACATAGTTTTAGGATAAGAGGTAGGCCATTTAGGACTGAGATGAGGAGAAACTTCTTCAGTCAGGGAGTTGTTAACCTGTGGAATTCCCTGCCGCAGAGAGTTGTTGATGCCAGTTCATTGGATATATTCAAGAGGGAGTTAGATATGGCCCTTACGGCTAAGGGGATCAAAGGTTATGGAGTGAAAGCAGGAAAGGGGTACTGAGGGAATAATCAGCCATGATCTTATTGAATGGCGGTGCAGGCTCGAAGGGCCGAATGGCCTCCTCTGCACCTATTTTCTATGTTTCTATAGGCAATTGATCTGATGGGCAGTGTGTATAGGCAATTGATTTTTCTATAAAAGCTCTGGCAATGAGGAAGAGGAGTTTAACAGCAGGGCAAAGAAAATTACACTTTAGCAAGTGCCCTGAAAACATACTTGGATTAGTTTAAAAGTTCAGCCACAGTTATTTGATTCGTCCATCACAAAGTGCAGACACTCCCAGATTATCAGACGATCCTTCCGAATGAATCACTGCCCTTTCACCTCTGGGGCCTTTGGTTCCCCGCCAGATAGGTGGAACAAAAGTTTTCTCTCTCTAAAGCCCCTATATGTCTCATGTCAGAAACACTAAAAGGAATTGTCAAAGTTTATTTTTGCTTTTGTGGTTGGTCTGCTGTTTCTCATTGCTGATATTGTATAACAGGTGCAGGCATAGATCCTAATAGGCACAAGTCCACAGCTGGAGCTCAACACCAGTTGGAAATCTCACTCGAGAAAGCAAAGGACTGGTCAGCTTGACAATTTAAAACTATTATTAACTAATAATGCATTGGCCACTGGCCACTGGCCACAAGGGGCTAATTGAGTATCAAGATGTGTCAAATTGTATTATTAATAAATAAAAACTAAGTAATAGATACTGTCATTGGGCATGTGATCTCAGTACTCATACTCAAAGTATTTGCAGGTGTATTTTACCCTCTGCGCGTTGGTTGGTAAAAATGGTTTGACGAAAAGCAGTGTTTTGTGATGGTTGTGTGATTTACTTCTTTGGCCCCTGCTTATTGATGATCTGTTAAATTGGTGAGTAACACGGGTGAAAACAACAGGGAAACACCAGCAACATTGTGCAGATTGGGGAGCTCTCATCGTGGTCACATCGACCAATCGGAATGACTGCTTCAGATCAGCAGAAGAAACCCAACCAATAATGAGCAGCACCCAACCACATTCTGGATGGAGAGCAGGTGGGGAACGGGGGTGGGTGTGGATGGGGAACTGGTGGGAAGGGAGCCGGGGGAGGGTCGGGTCTGGCAAGTATCGACTTGCGAGTCAACCTCAGCAATCACTGATGGATTCAAAGTACCGCACGCAACTGCTGCACACAAACCTAGAAGCTGCGCTAAGATGTGGAGTCTGAGAAAATCAAGCCTCAAATCCAAACTTTAGTGAGAGGGAGAGACTGCAAAGTTTCACACTGAATCGTGGGAGAGGTTTGTTCAGTTAATGTACACGTGGAGTGTGTTTACCTATATTGTCTGTGTGTAAGATGTTTACTGAGATAATAGCATGTGGCTAACACACTGTCACTGTAGCCACACCTGTCGGATGTTGTGGGTGAGCCAGAGCAGAGGGAGCTTTGCCAGGCATCCTATGTTGTAGCTGCCCTGGGAATGCTTGACAACTCTCTGTGAGGAAGAGAAGATAGTTTACTTTTTGATGCGGCATGAAACTCCCTTTACACTCTCTCAAAATTCCTAAAACTCAACTTTCAAACGTCCTTATTCCATCCGTTGTCCTGTGAGTGGAAATACTCGTGATGATTCTGAATCCCGCTGTGTGTTGAGGATGATTCTGTTAGATAGAATCCAATTGAATTATAATTTATATAAATCTGTTTCATTGATATTTAACATGTTTGTTTTTCTTTAAAGTAGTCTCTTAGAACATGGACATCCTACAGGCCTGTGTGATTGTGATGAGCGTATGCTTCACTATATTCAGACCTTCCAGTGGTCAGAAACAAAACTTGGATTCAAGTCTAGAAATCTGTATCCTTTCTAGCACCGATGGCCTTTCTCGGGGACTATAATACAATATATATAATTCTGCTACCTCTTTCAATCTAACAGGAATGTCAAAACGAACATGACATAAAAACATTGCTTCCTAGGATGAAGCAGGAGGCAGTGGATTGGTGCATAGGAGAGGCTCATGCCTGTGACTTTCTCACATAGTATTGTCTTGATCTCTTTTTTCGTAGACAGCCATGGTTCCAGCTCCTGGATACTAGCCAACAACCCCTGTTTGTGCTAGTGTAAAATGTTGGGGGAAGACCGAACTGTGATGCACTCTATTGTCAAGTAGCCTACTGACACTATTTTGGATCGCATAAAGAATGAGCACTTGAATGAGATACCAGAGCATGCTAGTGGAAAGGAAGGAGGGAGGGAAAATGGAGCTGTACATTCTGAATTCCTTCAAAATCATTACATAGAAATAATGTCATGGAAATGGGCCCAACCAATCCCTACTACTAGTTTTGTATGACAGCCAAAGCTAAGTTTGGCTATCCATTCCGATGGTCTCCTGAGACGCCGTACGGAAGAATGAGGTTCCTCCCACAGCAAATCACAGTGGGCAGGTTGATGTGACGTGTTCCATGGTCTGGGACTCATGGCCACAATCGCAATTCGGGTTGTCCCTTATCTTCCACTGGTGGAGCAGGTGGTCACATCGTCCAGTCCCTATTGGTGATTATCTCCCAGACAAGAGTAGTCCTAATCCCATGCGCTTGCTCTGTTCCCGCAACCCTTTATCCCTTTCCCTTAGCCTCCTATCTAAGCTATTCTGAAAGGTTGATGCGGTCTCTGCTTCAATCACTAACTCTGGTCGTGTATTCCACAGCCCTCTGTGTAAAATGAACTTTTCATCCACTCTGTCCTAAACCATTTATATTTCATTATATATCTAATTCCCCTCGTTCTACACTCCCAAACCACTGAACACACTCTTTTTCCATCTACTTTGTCTCATCCCTTCATCACTTTAAACATCTCTAAATCTCATTCGAACAAAAACAGCCCCCAGTGAAATAAAAGTTTGACACTGATTTGATTTGTGTGATATAGTTGTGAACATTTACCTTTTTGTTTTTTGCTGTTTTAACATAAGTACGTAAGAATTAGGAGCAGGATTCGGCCCCTCGAGCCCGCTCCGTCATTCAATGAGATCATGGCTGATCTTCGAACTCAACTCCTTTCCTGCACTATCCTCATATCCTTGCTTCAATATCGAAAAATTATCGATCTCTGTCTTGAATATACTCAAAGACTGAGCCTCCAGAGTCCTCGTGGGCAGAGAATTCCACAGATTCACCACCCTCTTGAGTGAAGAAATTTCTCATCTCAGTCCTAGACTCCCCAGCCCGGGGGAAACATCCTCCCTGCATCTACCCTGTCAAACCCTGTAAGAATTTTGTATATTTCAATGAGGTCACCTCTCATTCTTCTAAACTCTAGAGAATATAGGCCTAGTCTACTCAATCTCTCCTCATAGGACAATCCCCCCCCCCCCCCCCCCCCATCCCAGGAATCAGTCTGGTGAACCTTCGCTGCACTCCCTCTATGGCAAATATATCCTTCTTTAGATAAAGAGACCAAAACTGTACACAATACTCCAGGTGCGGTCTCAGCAGGGCCCTAGATAATTACAGTAAGATGTCTTTATTCTTATACTCAAATCCTCTTGTAATATAATTTTCTCTTGTAAATTTCCTTCCCCTTCACACCTGAAGGCACTGACCCTTACTGAGGCACCTTCAATGGGCACCCTCCAATATCTCACTGGCAGAAAACTTTGGCAGGCTACTTATTGTAGTGGTGGTGCAGGGATATGATAGATCTTTCACCCAGTGTCCACATACGCACACATTGCTGTCAGACACGGGAACCCTGACCAATTAGACAGTACCCAAGACCACTTGAGATCAACTAACTCAGCACAGTCCTGGAGTTGAGCCCTTCCTGTCTGCATCCCAGGGTACTTAAGAAAGTGGCCCTAGAAATAGTGGATGCATTGGTGGTCATTTTCCAACATTCTATAGACTCTGGATCTGTTCCTATGGACTGGAGGGTAGCTAATGTAACACCACTTTTTAAAAAGGGAGGGAGAAAGCGGGTAATAATAGACCGGTTAGCCTGACATCAGTAGTGAGGAAAATGTTGGAATCAATTATTAAGGATGAAATAGCAGCGCATTTGGAAAGCAGTAACAGGATCGGTCCAAGTCAGCATGGATTTATGAAAGGGAAATCATGCTTGACAAATCTTCTGGAATTTTTTGAGGATGTAACGAGTAGAGTGGACAAGGGGGAGCCAGTGGATGTGGTGTATTTAGACTTTCAAAAGGCTTTTGACAAGGTCCCACACAAGAGATTAATGTGCAAAATTAAAGCACATGGTATTGGGGGTAATGTACTGACGTGGATAGAGAACTGGTTGGCAGACAGGAAGCAAAGAGTAGGAATAAACGGGTCTTTTTCAGAATGGCAGACAGTGACAAATGGGGTGCCGCTAGGTTCAGTGCTGGGACCCCAGCTATTTACAATATACATTAATGATTTAGACGAAGGAATTGAATGTAATATCTCCAAGTTTTCAGATGACACTAAGCTGGGTGGCAGTGTGAGCTGTGAGGAGGACCCTAAGAGGCTGAAGGGTGACTTGGATAGGTTAGGTGAGTGGGCAAATACATGGCAGATGCGGTATAATGTAGATAAATGTGAGGTTATCCACTTTGGTGGTAAAAACAGGAAGGCAGAATATTATCTGAATGGTGACAGATTAGTAAAAGGGGAGGTGCAACGAGACCTGGGTGTCATGGTACATCAGTCATTGAAAGTTGGCATACAGGTACAGCAGGCGGTGAAGAAGGCACGTGGCATGTTGGCCTTCATAGTGAGAGGATTTGAGAATAGGAACAGGGAGATCTTACTACAGTTGTACAGGCCTTGGTGAGGCTACATCTTGAATATTGTGTACAGTTTTGGTCTATCTGAGGAAGGACATTCTTGCTATTGAGGGGGTGCAGCGAAGGTTCACCAGACTGGTTCCCGGGATGACAGGACTGACATGAAGAAAGACTAGATCGACTAGGCTTGTATTCAATGGAATTTAGAAGAATGAGAGGGGATCTCATAGAAACATATAAAATTCTGACGGGATTGGACAGGTTAGATGCAGGAAGAATGTTCCCGATGTTGGGGAAGTTCAGAACCAGGATAAGGGGTAACCAGGATAAGCCATTTAGGATCGAGATGAGGAGAACCTTCTTCAGAGTTGTGAGCATGTGGAATTCTTTACCACAGAAAGTTGTTGAGGCCAGTTCGTTAGATATATTCAAAAGGGAGTTAGATGTGGCCCTTACGGCTAAAGGGATCAAGGGGTATGGAGAGAAAGCAGGAATGGGGTACTGAGGTGCGTGATCAACCATGATCATATTGAATGGTGGTGCCAAATGGCCTATTCCTGCACCTATTTTCTATGTTTTCTAGCTATTTGGTTCAGCTACTCACTGAGCCTAAGTAACAAATTTGATACCCAATTGAATGCCTGAAAAGAGACACTTGACAGACCTGGTATATCAGTTTGATGGTGGGGAATGAGTAGAACAAGGATTTGCGTGTGTTAAGATTGCATGTACAGTACACCGCTTGGATTGTGGAAAAAAACCACGCTGTATAATCTCTAAATTATGGCATTGCATACTTTCCTGAAAACACTGCTCTTTAGACAGAAAGCTCTTTGAAACAAAACGCAAAGACCAGATGCACGCATTGAAGAACATGATTGAATTAAATGACATTAATCAGCAGTACAAGATTATCGACATCATGTTGAAAGGACTGTTCAAGGTGAGCAAAGAGAGGAGGTCAGGACTTAGTGTGTGATCTTCACCTTGTCTTTGGTCCCTGCCACAAACTCCATTCCCTAGCCACTGACTCCATCGCTCTCTCTGGCAGCTGTCTGAGGTTGCAGTTGTCCTTTCGCAAGCTTGGCGTCCTATTTAACTCTGCGATAAGCTTCTGACCATCATCAAAACTACCCATTTCCACCTCTAACATCGCCTGTCTCCGCCCCTGCCTCAGCTCATCTGCTGAAACACTCATCCATGCATTTGTTACCTCCAGACTCAACTATTCCAATGCTCTCCTGGCTGGCCTCTCATTTACCTCTCCATAAACTTCGGCTCATCCAAAACTCTGCTGCCCAAACCCTAACTCGCACCAAGTCCCGCTCATCCATCATCCCTGCGCTCGCTGACCTACATTGGCTCCCGATCTGGCAAGACCATGATTTTAAAATTCTCTTCCTTGTTTTCAAATCCGTCCATGACCTCTTCCCATCCTATCTCTGTAATCTCCTCCTCCAGTCCCACAACCCCCGAGATCTCTGCACTCTTCCAATTCTGACCTCTTGCACCTCCCCAATTTTGATTGCTCCACCATTGGTGCCTGTGCCTTCAGCTGCCTAGAACCTAAGCTCTGGAATTCTCTCCCTAAATCTCTGTGCCGCTCTAGCTCTCTCTCCTTTTAAGACGCTCCTTAAACTGTCCTAATAGCCCCTTATGTGGCTCAATGTCAAATTTTGTTTGATAACGCTCCTGTGAAGCGCCTTAGGACATTTTACTACATTACAAGTGCTACATAAATGTAAACTGTTGTTGTTCCTCACTGAGATATCTTCTCTGCTTTCCTTCCTCTGCCTCTGCACTGAGCGACTTCTCATCTTCAGTGATTTTAACCTCCACCTCAACTCTTCCTCTCTCTTCTCAGTTTACTGCCCTCTCCCCCGTAAATCTCTCTCTCCATATAAGCTCTCACCCATATACACGGTCACCCCCTCGATTTTGTCAACTCCGGTGGTCTTGCTACTCCCACAGTAACCATCATTGATAAGGCAATCTCTGATCATTTCTTTACATCATTCTCTATTGCCCTTGCCCCTCCCAACCCCCCTTTCTGTGTCCGCCCAAGGAAAAACTCTCCCTCAAGTCCCTTAGCATTGCACTTTCAAATTCCCAACTATCTAGTCTTTACCGTACAATTCTTCTTGACATTTCTGCAACTATTGAATTGCTAAATCATACGCTTCCCAGCACCTTTGATGCCCTTGTCCCCACTAAAATCATTACACTCTCACCCTAGTCATTCCCTGGCATACCTCTCATCTCCACTCCCTTAAGTCCAAGAGATGCAGACTTGAATGTCTTTGGCCGATAACTGGTTTAACCATCACCAGATCTGGCTGGATCACAAAGCATTATTGGGTCCTGCTCCTCATCGCTAAAACTGCTCACTATTCGAGGATCACCCGGTTTCTCTCCACCACAAACCATCGCCTGCCTCCTCTCTCACCTCCAACAATAATTGCGAAGAGTTCATGGAGTTTTTTGTTACAAAGATCAAACATCTGTTCAGCTACCTCAGCTACTTCCATCCCTTACCCAAGCCCACCAGGCCTAATTTCCTCTGTTTCCCCCTTAAACCTCTAGTTTCCCTCCGATCTCCCCTCATGCCCTCTCAAAGCTCACCTTATCCATGAGACCCACTTCCTGCTCCCTTGACCGTGTTCCTACTAGATTGCTGATCACCTAACTTCCTTTTCTGGCTCCCATGTTGGCTGATCCTGTTAACGGTTCTCTCTCCTCGGGTACTGTCGCCCTCTTCTTTAAATCTGCCGTCATCACCCCTCTCTCAAAAAAAAAATAACCCTTGACCCCTCCATCTTTCCAAACGATTGCTCTATTTCCAACCTCCCTTTCCTTTCCTAAGTCCTTTAACACGTTTATGTGCCAATCTTTCCTGGGGCACCTTGTTGGAATCGCTCCAATCAGGTTTCCGCACCCACTACAGTACCGAAATGACTCTCGTCAAAGTTACAAATTACATCCTAATTAATTGTGACAAAGGTAAACTATCCGTCCTCATCCTTCTCTACCTGTCTGCAGCATTTTAACACACAATTCTGCTCCAGTGCCTCTTCATTGACGTCCAGCTGTATGGTACTGCAATCACCTGGTTCTGTTACTATCTTACCAGCTGTAGCCATTGAATCATCTGCAATGGCTTCTCTTCTCACTCCCACACCGTTACCTCTGGTGTCCTCCAAGGATCTATCCTTGGCCCCCTCCTATTATTTACATGTTGCCCCTCGATGATATCATTTGACGACACAGCGTGAATTTTCACATGTACACTGTACCTCACCACCACTTCTATCTACCCCTCCACTGTCTCTAATACTGTCACACTGCTTGTCCGACATCCAGTACTGGATGAGCAGAAATTTCTTCCAATTAAATATCGGAAAGACCAAATCCATTGTTTTCGGTCCTTGCCACAAACACCGATCTCTAGTCACCGACTCCATCCCTCAGTCTGGCAACTGTCTGAGGCTGCACCAGTGTGTTCATAACCTTGAAGTTAAGTTGGACTACAAGATGAGCTTCCTAGCTCATATCCATGCCATCACTAAGACTGCCCGTTTCCACCTCCATAACATCGCCCGATTCCGCCCCTGCCTCAGCTCATCGGCGAATGAAAACCTCATCCTTTTGTCACCTCTAGACTTGATTATTCCAATGCACTCCTTAGTTCCACCCTCCATAAACGAGAGGTGATCCATAACTCTAGCCCGTGTCCTAACTCGTAACCAGTCCCGCTCACCCATCACCCCTGTGCTCGCTGACCTACATTGGCTCCCAGTTAAGCAACGCCTCAATTTAAAAATTGTTACTCTTGTTCTCAAATTCCTACATGGCCTCGCCCCTCTTTATCACTGTCATCTCCTCCAGCATTACAACCTTCTGAGATCTCTGCGCTCCGCCAATTCTGGGCTCTTGATCATCCCCGATTTTAATCGCTCCAGCACTGCCGATCATGCCTTCAGCTGTCTAGGTCCTAAACTCTGGAATTTCGTGCCTAAACCGCTCCACCTTTCTACCTCTCTCTCTCCCCCTTAAAACCTACCTCTTTGACCGAGCTTTTGGTCATCCGCCTTAACATCTCCTTGAATGGCTCGGTGTCAAATTTTGTTTTGATAACGCTCCTGTGAAGCTCCTTGGGACGTTTTACTATGTCACAGTAAGTTTTAGATTCTCTATAGTCCTCTGTTTGAATCAGCCTTGACTGCCACCTAATTGTAAAGCATGCTAAGGGATGTTGCAAACTATAAGTCTCCATCTGTTACAAGACTTCATGTCAAATTTGAGATGGCTGGTGCCAGAGTTGAACTAATATCAGCAGATCGAGAGTCATGGATCCACAACATAGAAACATAGAAACATAGAAAATAGGTGCAGGAGTAGGCCATTCGGCCCTTCTAGCCTGCACCGCCATTCAATGAGTTCATGGCTGAGCATGCAACTTCAGTACCCCATTCCTGCTTTCTCACCATACCCCTTGATTCCCCTAGTAGTAAGGACTTCATCTAACTCCTTTTTGAATATATTTAGTGAATTGGCCTCAACAACTTTCTGTGGGAGAGAATTCCACAGGTTCACCACTCTCTGGGTGAAGAAATTCCTCCTCATCTCGGTCCTAAATGGCTTCCCCCTTATCCTTAGACTGTGTCCCCTGGTTCTGGACTTCCCCAACATTGGGAACATTCTTCCTGCATCTAACCTGTCTAACCCCGTCAGAATTTTAAACGTTTCTATGAGGTCCCCTCTCATTCTTCTGAACTCCAGTGAATACAAGCCCAGTTGATCCAGTCTTTCTTGATAGGTCAGTCCCGCCATCCCGGGAATCAGTCTGGTGAACCTTCGCTGCACTCCCTCAATAGCAAGAATGTCCTTCCTCAGGTTAGGAGACCAAAACTGTACACAATACTCCAGGTGTGGCCTCACCAAGGCCCTGTACAATTGTAGCAACACCTCCCTGCCCTTGTACTCAAATCCCCTTGCTATGAAGGCCAACATGCCATTTGCTTTCTTAACCGCCTGCTGTACCTGCATGCCAACCTTCAATGACTGATGTACCATGACACCCAGGTCTCTTTGCACCTCCCCTTTTCCTAATCTGTCACCATTCAGATAATAGTCTGTCTCTCTGTTTTTACCACCAAAGTGGATAACCTCACATTTATCCACATTATACTTCATCTGCCATACATTTGCCCACTCACCTAACCTATCCAAGTCGCTCTGCAGCCTCATAGAATCCTCCTTGCTGCTCACACTGCCACCCAACTTAGTGTCATCCGCAAATTTGGAGATACTACATTTAATCCCCTCGTCTAAATCATTAATGTACAGTGTAAACAGCTGGGGCCCCAGCACAGAACCTTGCGGTACCCCACTAGTCACTGCCTGCCATTCTGAAAAGTCCCCATTTACTCCTACTCTTTGCTTCCTGTCTGACAACCAGTTCTCAATCCATGTCAGCACCCTACCCCCAATCCCATGTGCTTTAACTTTGCACATTAATCTCTTGTGTGGGACCTTGTCGAAAGCCTTCTGAAAGTCCAAATATACCACATTAACTGGTTCTCCCTTGTCCACTCTACTGGAAACATCCTCAAAAAATTCCAGAAGATTTGTCAAGCATGATTTCCCTTTCACAAATCCATGCTGACTTGGACCTATCATATTACCTCTTTCCAAATGCACTGCGATGACATCCTTAATAATTGATTCCATCATTTTACCCACTACCGATGTCAGGCTGACCGGTCTGTAATTCCCTGTTTTCTCTCTCCCTCCTTTTTTAAAAAGTGGGGTTACATTGGCTACCCTCCACTCCATAGGAACTGATCCAGAGTCAATGGAATGTTGGAAAATGACTGTCAATGCATCCACTATTTCCAAGGCCACCTCCTTAAGTACTCTGGGATGCAGTCCATCAGGCCCTGGGGATTTATCGGCCTTCAATCCCATCAATTTCCCCAACACAATTTCCCGACTAATAAGGATTTCCCTCAGTTCCTCCTCCTTACTAGACCCTCCGACCCCTTTTATATCCGGAAGGTTGTTTGTGTCCTCCTCAGTGAATACCGAACCAAAGTACTTGTTCAATTGGTCCGCCATTTCTTTGTTCCCCGTTATGACTTCCCCTGATTCTGACTGCAGGGGACCTACGTTTGTCTTTACTAACCTTTTTCTCTTTACATATCTATAGAAACTTTTGCAATCCGTCTTAATGTTCCCTGCAAGCTTCTTCTCGTACTCCATTTTCCCTGCCCTAATCAAACCCTTTGTCCTCCTCTGCTGAGTTCTAAATTTCTCCCAGTCCCCGGGTTCTCTGCTATTTCTGGCCAATTTGTATGCCACTTCCTTGGCTTTAATGCTATCCCTGATTTCCCTTGATAGCCACGGTTGAGCCACCTTCCCTTTTTTATTTTTACGACAGACAGGAATGTACAATTGTTGTAGTTCATCCATGCGGTCTCTAAATGTCTGCCATTGCCCATCCACAGTCAACCCCTTCAGTATCATTCGCCAATCTATCCTAGTCAACGGGTTCAGCTGTATATCTTTACAAAGCTCCCTCACACTGACTGGCCCAATAAATTCTTCAAAGCAGTTTCTCAGAAGTTATCACACTCGCAGTCTGAAAGAAAATACACTGCAGAAAAATTGGAAACCAAAGAATGTTAAAGCTGATTTTAGAAGGAGTTAGAAAACATGACTTTTTTTATATTGAAACACAATTTGATCTCTATCTATTCTAGGTCCTGGAAGACTCCAAGACCATACTGATTGGCGCTGATGTGCATGCAGGTGGACCACTGCCCCATGATGAGAAACTCAAAGATGGTGAACATAGGATGAATATTTTTCCTTGGGTTATGCTTTGTATTAAAAAAACTAACATTTTAAGCATTTCCTTTGACCCTTGTTCCCTTTGGGTGTCAGCCGTAGCTTAGTGGGTAGCACTCTCGCCTCCGAGTCAGAAGGTTGTGGGTTCAAAGACTTGGGCATATATTCCAAGCCAACACTCCCAGTGAGGTACTGAAGAAGTGCTGCACTGCCAGAGATGCCATCTTTTGGATGAGATGTTAAACCGAGGCCCTGTCTGCTTCCTCAGGCTTGAGCTACTGGAAACTATTTCAGTTGGAGCAGAGAAAGCTAATGTAATTATTTGCTTCATGGGCTCTTTACTTAAGAATTCATAGCAATTAATAGCAATTGCTGTTAAGAACTAAAAACAGAAAATGCTGGAAATCTCAGCGGGTCAGGCAGCATCTGTGGAGAGAAAAACAAGAGTTAACTTTTCGGGTTGACAACCCTTTGTCAGAACTGGAGAGTGTTCGAAAAGAACAGATTCTTAAGAAGCACTGAAAGGAGGAGGGGAGGAAAGAACAAAAGGGAAGGTCTGCGATAGGGTGGAAGGCAGGAGAGATTAGAGAGACAAAAGGAATCATGGGCTAAATTGAAATGGTAATGGCAGGAGTTAGAAAAAGATTAGTATAGGTAGGGTGTGAATGGCGGAATAATTACCAGCTGCCATTGGAGACAAAGAGAGAAAAAACATAAGCTCGAGGGTGGAATGGGGTGGGGAGGGGGGAGAGGGAAAGGCAGCCAAAGATGGGCAGAGGTTATGATTTCCAGCATTTTCTGTTTTTATTTCAGATTCCAGCATCCACAGTATTTTGCTTTTGTATTAGCTGTTAAGAACTAGTTGATTTATTAACAAAGGTTTAACAATCACACTACACATAATCAGTTCACCCACCAAGCTCATAACCATCTGCTTCATCGTGGATCCCCCTAACCCAACTAGCTGGAGTTTTATTGAGTCTTGTGAACAACACATGACTGGCTACGCCACTCCCAACTCAACAGCTCAACAAACCTCTGAGCATACTCGCAAGTACATGCATTACAGCTAAGATGAAATTTAGTCGAGAGTTTTAAAATTATGTAGAGTTTTGATAGTGAATGGGAAAAGACGATTTCAACTGGTTAGGTAGTCAGTGACAAGGGGTCATTGATTTAGAATAATCACTGAGAATGAGGAGAGTGGTTAGGAAAAATGCCTTTACAGTGGGTTTGTTAGAGTATTGCACACTTTGACAGAGGTTGAGGTAGAGACCATTGCATGGAGGAAGATACTAGACTATGGGGAGGGAAGAGGGCAGTGGATTTAGTTTAGGATTGCTCGATCACAGAGTTGGGATAGACACGATGGGCTGACTGGCCTCTTTGTGCTATAAACTTCTATGAGGGAGATACTACAATTGGTCTATATGTTGGGCTCGAGAGGGGAAACCAGTCAAGATCTCCGTACCTGGTCACTATCCTGCGTGATCTGTTGGCAACTCCCTCGCTAATAGCATTGTGGGAGCTTCACCACACGGACTCCAGCAGTTCAAGAAGGCTCACCACTTTCTCAAGGGCAACTAGGGATGGGCAATAAATGCCAGCCTTGCCGGTGATGCCCACTTCCTGAGAATGAATAAAAAGTTAATGGGTGTAGATAACTGATGAGGACATGATCAGTTTCAGCTGTTTTGTTCTCTACAGTTGATTAACCCACTAACATCTAAACTAAAAAGAAAGCCCTGCATTTATATAGCGTTTTCACAGCCTCCGGATGTCCCAAAACCTTTAAAACGAATTAATTACTTTTTGAAGTGTAGTCACTATTTTAATGTAGGAACTGAGGCAGCCAATTTGGGCACAGCAAGCTCCCACAAACAGCAATGTGATGATGACCAGAGAATCTGTTTTAGTAATGTTAATTGAGGGATAAATATTGGCCAGGACACCGGGGGAACTCCTCACCCCCCCCCCCCCCGGCTCTTCTTCGAAATAGTGCCGTGGGATCTTTTACATGCATGCCATATGCCAGTCCAATGTCAGCACTTTCAGGAGGAACGAAAAAGCATAAAAATGGGGTATAATATGTGGAATTTGGAAGGCAATATAATTGTACTGCCAGTCTGGAACATTTTATCCTTTTGATGTATCTGTCTTTGACTGGTATGAATAAGCTTTCATCAGTAATGTGGCAATCCTGCTTTCCTTTCCAGCTTATTCGCACATTGTTGAAAACACCGCCTTCTTTGGGGATGTAGTGCTGCGTTTTCCGAAGATTGTCCACCATTACTTTGATCGCAACTCCAACTGGAACAACTTAATCCGATGGGGAATCAGTTTCTGTAACCAAACAGGAGTTTTCAATGGAGGGCCACATACACAGCTTCTAAATCTGGTGAGAGAAGAGCGTTTAAAGCCCTTGTTTATCTTCAATGTGCCGCACTATTGGCATAGATTTATGGGCTTGGAGACTAGTGCGGAGTGTTTGGATACAGATTCAGTAAGTCTGTAACTCCCTGTAAGACGGGTTCACAGTCTCATCCCACCAATCCGAGAAAGGGACCACTGGCACTTCCTAATGGTCAACTATAGAGTGGCATTGGCAGATATCTGAGCAACTTGCCTGCCGAACTACTCTGCTGTGAAGTGATGTGCTACATCAAGTCTACAGCACAGAGACAGGCCATTCGGCCCAACTGGTCTGTGGTGATGTTTATGCTCCACACGAGCCTCTACGCATTCTTGTTCATCTCACCCTATCAGCATAACCTTCTATTCCTTTCTCCCTCATTCAGCTTCCTCTTAAATGCATCATTGCTATTCGCATCAACCACTCCCTGTGGTAGCGAGTTCCACATTCTCACCACCCTCTACGTGAAGAAGTTTCTCTTGAATTCATTTGTAACTATCTTATATTTATGGCCTCCAGTTTTAGTCTCCCCCACAATTGGAAACATATTCTCTACGTCTACCCGATCGAACCCCTTCATTGTGTTAGATCACCCCTCAGCCTTCTCTTTTCTGGAGAAAAGAGCCCCAGCCTGTTCAATCTGTTCTGATAAGTGTATCCTCTCAGTTCTGGTATCATCCTTGTAAATCTTTCTTGCACCTTTTCCAGTGCTTCTGTATCTTTTTTATAATATGGAGTCCAGAATGGTGCACAGTACAGCACTAGATCATTGCATTCTTGCCCAGGAGAAATGGGTATGATTTGGTGGCCATTACTGAAACGTGGTTGCAGGATGGCCAAGACTGGGAATTAAACATACAGGGGTATCTGACAATTCAGAAAGATAGACAAGAAGGAAAGGAGGTGGGGTAGCTCTGTTACTAAAGGATGATATCAGGACAGTTGTGAGACGATATTGGCTCTAATGAACAAAATGTTGAATCATTGTGTGTGGAGATTAGCGATAGTAAGGGGAAAAAGTCACTGGTGGGTGTAGTTTATACGCCCCCAAATAATAACCTCACGGTGGGGCAGACAATAATCAAAGGAATAATGGAGGCATGTGAAAAAGGTACGGCAGTAATCATGGGGGATTTTAACCTACATATCGATTTGGTCAAATCAAATCGCACGGGGTAGCCTTGAGGAGGAATTCATAGAATGCATATGGGATTGTTTCTTAGAACAGTATGTTACAGAACCTACAAGGGAGCAAGCTATCTTGGATCTGGTCCTGTGTAATGAGACAGGAATAATAAAAGATCCTCTCGGAATGAGTGATCACAGTATGGTTGAATTTGTAATACAGATTGAGGGTGAGGAAGTTGTGTCTCAAACGAGCGTACTATGCTTAAACAAAGGGGACTACAGTGGGATGAGGGCAGAGTTGGCGAAAGTAGACTGGGAACACAGACTGAACGGTGACACAATTGAGGAACAGTGGAGGACTTTTAAGGAGCTCTTTCATAGTGCTCAACAAAAATATATTCCAGTGAAAAAGAAGGGCGGTAAGAGAAGGGGATAACCAGCCGTGGATAACCAAGGAAATAAAGGAGAGTATCAAATTAAAAACCAATGCATATAAGGTGACCAAGGTTAGTGGGAAACTAGAAGATTGGGAAAATTTTAAACGACAGCAAAGAATGACTAAGAAAGCAATAAAGAAAGGAAAGATAGATTATGAAAGTAAACTTGCGCAAAACATAAAAACAGATAGTAAAAGCTTTTACCGATATTTAAAACGGAAAAGAGTGACTAAAGTAAATGTTGGTCCCTTAGAAGATGAGAAGGGGGATTTAATAATGGGAAATGTGGAAATGGCTGAGACCTTAAACAATTATTTTGCTTCGGTCTTCACAGTGGAAGATACAAAAACCATGCCAAAAATTGTTGGTCACGGGAATGTGGGAAGGGAGGACCTTGAGACAATTACTATCACTAGGGGGGTAGTGCTGGACAGGCTACGGGACTCAAGGTAGACAAGTCCCCTGGTCCTGATGAAATGCATCCCAGGGTATTAAAACAGATGGCGGAAGTTATAGCCGATGCATTCGTTATAATCTACCAAAATTCTCTGGACTCTGGGGAGGTACCATCAGATTGGAAAGCAGCTAATGTAACGCCTCTGTTTAATAAAAAGGGGGGGGGCAGACAAAAGGCAGGTAACTATAGGCCGGTTAGTTTAACATCTGTAGTGGGGAAAATGCTTGAAGCTATCATTAAGGAAGAAATAGCGGGACATCTAGATAGGAATAGTGCAATCAAGCAGACGCAACATGGATTCATGAAGGGGAAATCATGTTTAACTAATTTACTGGAATTCTTTGAGGATATAACGAGCATGGTGGATAGAGGTGTACCAATGGATGTGGTGTATTTGGATTTCCAAAAGGCATTCGATAAGGTGCCACACAAAAGGTTACTGCAGAAGATAAAGGTGCGCGGAGTCAGAGGAAATGTATTAGCATGGATAGAGAATTGGCTACCTAACTGAAAGCAGAGAGTTGGGATAAATGGGTTCTTTTCAGGTTGGCAATCGGTGGTTAGTGGTGTGCCACAGGGATTGGTGCTGGGACCACAACTGTTTACAATATACATAGATGACCTGGAAGAGGGGACAGAGTGTAGTGTAACAAAATTTGCAGATGACACAAAGATTAGTGGGGAAGCGAGTTGTGTAGAGGACACAGAGAGGCTGCAAAGAGATTTAGATAGGTTAAGCGAATGGGCTAAGGTTTGGCAGGTGGAATACAATGTCGTAAAATGTGAGGTCATCCACCTTGGAAAAAAAAACAGTAAAAGGGAATATTATTTGAATGGGGAGAAATTACAACATGCTGCGGTGCAGAGGGACCTGGGGGTCCTTGTGCATGAATCCCAAAAAGTTAGTTTGCAGGTGCAGCAGGTAATCAGGAAGGCGAATGAAATGTTGGCCTTCATTGCGAGAGCGATGGAGTACAAAAGCAGGGAGGTCCTGCTGTAACTGTACAGGATATTGGTGAGGCCGCACCTGGAGCACGGGATGCAGTTTTGGTCACCTTACTTAAGGAAGGATATACTAGCCTTGGAGGGGGTACAGAGACGATTCACTAGGCTGATTCCAGAGATGAGGGGGTTACCTTATGATAATAGATTGAGTAGACTGGGTCTTTACTCGGAGTTCAGAAGGATGAGGGGTGATCTTATAGAAACATTCAAAATAATGAAAGGGATAGACAAGATAGAGGCAGAGAGGTTGTTTCCACTGGTTGGGGAGACTAGAACTAGGGGGCACAGCCTCAAAATACGGGGGAGCCAATTTAAAACCGAGTTGAGAAGGAATTTCTTCTCCCAGAGGATTGTGAATCTGTGGAATTCTCTGCCCAAGGAAGCAGTTGAGGCTAGCTCATTGAATGTATACAAATCACAGATTTTTAACCAATAAGGGAATTAAGGGTTATGGGGAACGGGCGGCTAAGTGGAGCTGAGTCCACGGCCAGATCAGCCAAGATCTTGTTGAGTGGTGGAGCAGGCTCGAGGGGCTGGATGGCCTACTCCTGTTCCTAATTCTTATGTTCTTATAAAAAATAACTGGTTTGTCTAAACTTCAGCATACTTCTTAACAGTTGTTGAGTAGCTTCTCCTGTGACGATATCCACTACCTTCTCTGACACAAACTTTTAAGTAACGGGCAGATTTGAGCAACTTTGAGCTGGGAAATAGTAGCAGAATTTAAAAAAATATACCCCTTAGTGTAATTTTCCAGCAAGAAGATATAGTGTTGAGTTCTATACTATCTGACTTGTTAAACTGTATGTTAAGTGAAGCTGGAAATCTAATACAGATTACTGTGTAGGAGGAGGGTGTCCCTGCTGTAGCATTAAGTGGCTGGATGTGGGTAGCCGGTAGAAATTTCCCACATGATGAATGTGACAAAAATATGGAATTTTGATTTATATAAAAATAAATATAATCAAAATGGGTAAGATTTTAAAAATGAGGCTGTAATGCATGCACGTGTGCGTATGCTCTCGGGTTTGTAGAGCTGTTGAGATCTTTGGGTACCCTATGCGGAGGGGAGCGTGTAGGTCCGAGGGCCTCCTCGTAGGACTGCTCCTGGGCCTGGCCAAAGTGGCCATCAGCCGGTCCAGGCAGCGGGCGGTCGAGGGGATCTTTCAGCCTGACTGCCTGTCTCTCTTCCGCGGTTACATCCGAGCCATGGTGTCCCTGGAGATGGAGCACGCGGTGTCCACTGGTACGCTCACGGCCTTCCGCGAGAAGTGGGCGCCGGAGGGACTGGAGTGCATCATCATCCCCGGAAACCAAATTTTAATTTGATTTAAGTTTACTGTCCAAAGTTTAATTTGTTTAATATGTTGGTTTTAGTGTCCCTTTAATGAGGCAGCATTTGATTTACATTTGTTTTACAGCTGCAACTAAAATAATTGTAGAGATGTTGAGTTGGGAGTGGCTTAGCCAGTCACGTGATGTTCACAAGACTCAATAAAACCCCAGCCAGTTGGGTTCGGGGGATCCACGATGAGGCAGGTGGTTGTGAGCCTAGTGGATGAACTGGTAATGTGTAGTGATAAACCTTTGCTAATAAACCAGCTTGTTCTTAATAGCAATGTGTTGCTATGAATTCTTAAGCAAAGAACCCATGAAGCAAATACATTCCATCGGCCATTCCTTTGTTAAAATAGTGAACCAGGCAGGGTTAATGATCACAATTGAGGTAATGACGGAATAGAAAGATATGCTGATAGGGTTAGCTGAAGAGGGGTGGGAGGAGGCTCGTGTGGAGCGTAAACTGGCACAGACCTGTTGGGCCGAATGGTCTGTTTCTGTGCTGTACATTCTATGGAACTCCTGATGAAAGATCATCGACCTGAAGCGTTAACTCTGTTTTTCTCTCCACAGATGCTGCCTGACCTGACGAGTGTTTTATTTCAGATTTCTGGCACCCGCAGTATTTTGCTTTTGTTGGCCCATGCTCCATCTATTGGCCCAACAGAGAAATGGTTGAGATAAATCACCGAGGCGACTGATGAAGTTTGTGTCTCAGGCAGAGATTTTTTTTAAATCATGCTGGAAATCGGTCATTAAAAAGGCAAATGCTGGGAAGGCACAGTAGGTTGGGCAGCATCTGAAAGAAAAGGTTGGACCAAGTGATGAGATTCTCACGTATAACATTTCCGATGAATGGTCTCCATCATAAATATGAATGCTTTCAGATGCTTGCTATCTATTTCCAGCATTCTGTTGTTTTTAAGTTCCAGGCAAGTCAGAGACTCGAGCCCTTGCCTGTTGTGATGTTAATCGTTTAATATGCAGAATAGAAAGTGCTGAATTTACATTGTGTTCTTATTTCACTGCCCAACAGATGGCGCAGGAGCTTGGGATCAGTGAAAAATCTCCAGACTATAAAAATCCATTTAAAAATGAGAATGAAGATGTGAGTAATAACCTTCCGTTTCCTTTCAATCATTGATTTTTTTTCTTGTTTTCTGCTATGTGAGATATTTCCAGTCTCTAGTTTGGAGCTACACCTGTTCCCAGGTTTCCAACACTGCCACCATGTGGTGCACGTAAGCGGTGCAGGTTGATTTGCCTCGCGGTGCTCTATTCTGATGAAGCATTTGGCCTCAGCTCTCATTTTAAACCATTATTAAACCAGAAAATATAAAATCTTTTAAAAATTCTCTTTTTGTTTAAGTTTCTTGGGTCACTATGGTAACCACGGTAGTGTCAGCCATGGCTCAGTGAGCAGCACCCTCGCCTGAGTCAGAGGTTGTGGGTTCAAGTCCCACTCCAGAGACTTGAGCACAAAAAATCTAGGCTGACACTCCAGTACCATACTGAGGGAGTGCTGGACTCAGAGGTGCCATCTTTTGGATGAGACATTAAACCGAGGCCCTGTCTGCCCTCTCAGGTAGATGTAAAAGATCCTATGGCACAATTTCAAAGAAGAGGGAGTTGTCCCTGGTTTCCTGATCAATATTTATCCCTCAATCAACATCACTAAAACAGACTATCTAGTCATCATCACATCGCTGTATGCGTTATCTTTCTGTGCGCAAATTGGCTGCGGCGTTTCCTACATTACAACACTTCAAAAGTATTTAATTGTCTGTAAAGTGCTTTGGTTGTGAAAGGCACTATATAAATGCAAGTCTTTTTATTGTAACCTGGTTACTAATTAATATTTTTAAAATATAGTTTTATTATTCAAAGTGCTTGACACCTTTTAAAAAGGTGCTACTCTTGTGACTTTGCGATGGATAGTTTCTGATGTTTGGCGTATGGTTCTACATCAGTCGAATCATTACCTAGTTTGAGGGAGTGCAACATGATCAGAAATGTCATTCTTCAAATGAAGTGTTAAATCAAGTCTGCCTGATCCAGCAGTTTAATTGGACATTGAACAGCACCATGTGATCTTTAAAGAAGCACATGGAGATCTGCTGGTGTCCTGGGCCACATTCTGCCCTCAACCAAGACCACCAAAGGAACATTTTAATTTTTGACATGTCATTGCTGTCTGTGGGATCTTGCAGTACACAAATTGGTGAGAATGTGAAACTCTCACATGGAGTTGTTGAGGCGAACAGCATAGATGCATTTAAGGGAACGCTGGATAAGTATATGCGGGAGGAAGGAATAAAAAGATATGTTGATAGGGTGAGACAAAGTAAATAGAGTGGGAGGAGGCTTGTGTGGAGCATAAACATTGGCAGGACCGGTCGGGCCGAATGGCCTGTTTCTGTGCTGTAAATTCTACGGAAGCCAAGTTACTGAGATAAGGACAGTGAAAGGTGGTGTCCAGCCTGTGCCCTTCCTACACGGATTATACAGTTCCCCGTGTATACTAGGATGTCAGTTCTGTGTTTGGGTGTTTACCTGTGTGTGTGTGTGTGTGTGTGTGTGTGTGTATATGTGGGTACAGATTATTAAAAGTAGTGATACAGGTTAACCAGGTCATAAAAATGTTAACCAGGCATTGGGGTTCATTTCTAGAGGAATAGAATTGAAAAGCAGAGAAGTTATGTTACACTTGTATATAAACTTGGTTAGACCACAACAGTACTGTGCACAGTACTGGCCTGGTTATAAAAAGGATATAGAGGCACTGGAGAAGGTCCAAAAAAGATTCACAAGGATGATACCAGAACTGAGAGATTATAACTATTAGGAAAGATTGAACAGGCTGAGGCACTTTTCTCTAGGAAAGAGAAGGCTGAGGGGTTGATCTAAGAGAGGTCTTTAAAATAATGAAGAGGTTTGATAGGGTAGACGTAGAGAAGATGTTTCCACTGTGTGGGAGAGACCGAAACTAGGGGAAGCTGGATAAGTACATGTGGAAGAAAGGGATGGAAGGATATGTTGATACTGTGAGATGGAGTAGAGTGGGAGGAGGCTTGTGTGGAGCATAAACACCGGCACAGACCACTTGGGCCGAATGGCTTGTTTCTGTGTTGTAAATTCGATGTAATTCTGTGGAAAAATAGCTGTTGTGTTTGCATAAGTAATGATAGCCATTGTGCCGTAAAGTCATTTGTTGTATGTGAAGTACTCTGGGACTTTTCAGAGAGATGTGAAATGGCACTATTATAAGTATGTCTTTTTCAGTCACGTAACTGAAATAAAGTAAAATTGCATTTTTTGCCTTTGGGGTTTGCTCACCAATCAGTGACCTAAATGATCTGCAAGGCCATGGGAATGGCTAAATCTAGGTTGAGAAATATTAAAAATATACAACAACAACTTGTATTTATATAGCACCTTTAACGTAGTGAAACGTCCCAAGGCGCTTCACAGGAATGTTATGAGTTCAAAAATTTGATACTGAGTTACATAAATAGAAATAAGGGCAGGTGACCAAAACCTTGGTAGATTTTAAGGAGCGTCTTGAAGGAGGATAGAGAGGTGGAGAGGTTTAGGGAGGGAGTTCCAGAGCTTTGGGCCGAGGCAACAGAAGGCACGGCCACCAATGGTTGAGCGATTTATAATCAGAGATGCTAAAGAGGGCAGAATTAGAGGAGCGCAGATATCTCGGCGGGGGGGGGGGGGAGATTACAAAGATAGGGAGGTGAAGCTGTGGAGGGATTTGTAAACCAGGATGAGAATTTTGAAATCGCGGCGTTGCTTAATCGGGAGCCAATGTCGGTCATTGAGCACATGTGGGTGAGCGGGACTTGATGCGAGTTAGGACACGGGCAGCCGAGTTTTGGATCACCTGTAGTTTACGTGGGGTAGAATGTGGGAGGCCAGCCAGGGGTGCGATGGAATAGTCAAGTCTAGAGGTAACAAAGGCTCACCCGCGCACAATTTTTTTTAATAAGAGGTTTAATATATTTTCCCGCATTCCTCTTGCATGTTGTTGTGCACTTTCTCTGGCCACAGCAAACAGGCTTCCCTCCCCACCCCTTCCCTGCCACACCATTCATCGTTGTGTATCCTTCTAAGCCAGGTGTGTGCTGAGAAAGTGTGAACATAATCCCCGGTCAGCGACAGCACCTCAATCAATCACCATGATGCCCAGTTTCAGTGCGGTGAATCTGCTATTGCCCCTCTTCCTGTGTTGGGCTTGCTTTGCTTCCTTGTATTGCCCACTTGAGCAGTGACAAAGATCAGCAAGCTGAGGGCAGCAAGTCTAAATAAAGAAAATAAAATCTTGCATTTCTGCAGCGCCTTTCATGATCATAGGACGTCCCAAAGTGCTTTACAGTCAATGAGTTTCTTTGAAATGTAGTCACTGTAGAGAAATGGGGCAGTCAATTTGCACACAGCAAGCTCCCACAAACAGCAATGTGCTAATGACCACATAATCCTCTCGTCCTGATATAGGCTTCACTGATCTACTGCAATTATTATTTTACAGTTTAACCACAATAACGATGCTTTCCATAAAGCCTTCAAAGATGAGGAGAAAAGAAGGAAAAAGGAAGATAAAAGGAAAGAGCTTCGAAAAGGGCCGAGGATCACAAAGACAAAGTCTGAGTTATGACCCGCTGAGAAAGCTGACGACCGCTGGGACCATTTATGCTGTTCACTGGAGCTGCTTGAAATCTTTCCCCGGCACAAATATCTGTATATGTCGGAATAAAATCCCTCCAGGATGGCAGTCATCTTTATAGGTTTACTCTCACTAAAGCTGCTATCTTTCCTTTGAAAAGGAAGGAAGTCTCATTGTCAAGTCCACAATGTTTTAGTTTACATGAATAAAATGGATGGAGTCACTGAATTTGATCCCTGAAACACTGATAAAAAAAATCCCAGAATCTGATACAACAAGCTTTGAGTTATTCCATCACCATTTAAACAGTGATCGTGATAAGGAATAGCAACCCTTTAATGTATTATAAGTTGAATTGCCGGTTTATTGTTTTCACAATAAAATGCAAGGTCTTAAAGAATGTGATCCTAAAAAATGGTTTAAAATCCTTCAATCCCAAGGAATTGTACTTATTGGCGGGTTTCCATTTCTATGCTTGCCCTGCCTGAGATGTTCTGTCCATTTAAGGGAATGAACTGAAAATGGGGACTCTAGCTGGCGAGCACAGAGGCAGAAAACTCTGGTCATTGAGTTACTATAAACCAGTGGCCCTGGGCATCGATGTCTACCTTCTCCAGATCCAAACAAATAAAAAAACAATTATTAAATATCTTTGTGGGACAAAAAAGAGAGTCGGGATAAATGGGTAATTTTCCGGTTGGCAAACAGTGACTAGTGGGATGCCGCAGGGATCGGTGCTGGGGCCTCAACTATATACAATCTATATTAATGACTTGGATGAAGGGACCGAGTGCAATGTAGCCAAGTTTGCTGATAATACAAAGATGGGTGGGAAAGCAAGTAATCTGCAAAGGGATATAGACAGGCCAAATGAGTGGGCAAAAATTTGGCAGAGTATAATGTGGGAAAATGTGAGATTATCCACTTTGGCAGAAAAAAGAGAAGCAAATTATAATTTAAATGGAGAAAAATTGCAAAGTGCTGCATGCAGTACAGAGGGACCTGGGGATCCTTGTGCATAAAACACAAGGTTAGTATGCAGGTACAGCAAGTGATCAGGAAAGCAAATGGAATGTTGGCCTTTATTGCAAGTTGGATAGAGTATAAAAGCAGAGAAGTCCTACAACTGTACAGGGTATTGGTGAGGCCACACCTGGAGCACTGTGTAGTTTTGGTTTCTGTATTTAAGGAAGAAAATACTTGCATTGGAGTCTGTTCAGAGAAGGTTCACGAGGTTGATTCCAGAGATGAGGGGTTGACTTATGAAGGTAAGTTGGGCCTATACTCATTGGAGTTCAGAAGAATGAGAGGTGATCTTATCGAAACATATAAGATAATGAGGGGGCTCGACAAGGTGGATGCAGAGTGGATATTTCCACTCGGGGGAAACTAAAACTAGGAGACATAGTCTCAGAATAAGGGGCTGCCCATTTAAAACTGAGATGAGGAATTTCTTCTCTGAGGGTTGTAAATCTGTGGAATTCTCTGCCCCAGAGAGCTGTGAAAGCTAGGTCATTGAATATATTTAAGGCGGAGATAGACAGATTTTTGAGCGATAGGGGAATAAAGGGTTATGGGGAGCGGGCAGGGAAGTGGAGCCGAGTCCAGGATCAGATCAGCCATGATCTTATTAAATGGCGGAGCAGGCTCGAGGGGCCAAATGGCCGACTCCTGCTCCTATTATGTTCCTTTTTTGTAGAAGCTCTTTCTGACTGTTGCTAGTTTACTCTCATCTATTTTCTCCCTCCTATTAGTTTTTTAGTGATCTTTTGCTGGTTTCTAAAATGTTCCCTATCCTCTGGCCTACCACTAATCTTCGCAACATTGTATGCCTTTTCTTTCAGTTTGATACCATGCTTAACTTCCTTAGTTAGCCACGGATGGTTCAAACTGCTTGCAGTCTTTCTTAATAGAATATATCTTTGTTGAGAATTAAGAAATATCGTCTTAAATGTCTGCCACTGCTTATCTACCATCTTACCTTTTAATCTATTTTCCTAGTCCACTTTTGCTAACTTTGTCTTCATACCTTTGTAATTGCCTTTATTTAGGTTTAAGACACTAGTTTCAGACCCAAGTTTCTCACTCTCAAACTGAATGTGAAATTCTATTATGTTATGATCACACTTCCCCGAGAGGATCCTTTACTATGAGATCATTCATTAATCCTGTCTCATTACACATTACCAGATCTAAAATAGCCTGTTCCCTGGTTGGTTCCACAATGTATTGTTCTAAGAAACTGTCCCGAATACACTCTATGAATTCGTCCTCGAGGCTATCTTTGCCAATTTGATTTGTCCAATCTATATGAAGATTAAAGTTGCCTACGATTATTGCAGTACTTTTTACAAGCCCCCATTATTTCTTGATTTATATATACTCTGTCCTACTGTGTAACTACTGTTAGGGGGCCTATGGATTACTCCCACCTGTGACTTCTTTCCCTTATTATTTCTTATCTCCACCCAAACTGATTTTACATCTTGATCTTCCGAACCAAGATCATTTCTCACTACTGTATTGATCTCATCCTTTATTAACAGAGCTACGCCACCTCCTTTTCCTTTCTGCCTACCTATCCTTCTGAAATGTCAAGTACCCCTAAATATTCAGTTCCCAGCCTTGGTAACCCTACCGCCTCTGCAATGGCCATCAGATCATATCCATTTATTTCTATTTGTGCCATCAATTCATATATCTTGTTATGAATGCTGCGTGCATTCAGATAAGGAGCCTTTAATTTTGTCTTTCTACCATTTTTCCATACTCTGACCCTTTTTGTTGGCGCACTCTTATGTTTGTATGCTCTGTCCCTTCCTGTCACATTCCTGTTATCATTATCCATATTGCTACCCTGCACTATTGCCTTGTCCTTTATCTTTAACTTTCTAAATTTCCCCTCACTTGAACCCTGCCCCCTACTATTTAGTTTAAAGCCCTACCTACAGCCTTAGTTATTCGATTCACCAGGACACTGGTCCCAGCACAGTTCAAGTGAAGCCTGTCCCAACAGAACAGCTCCCTCTTTCTCCAGTACTGGTGCCAGTGCCCCATTTCTCCAACACCAATCTTTGACCCATACATTCAGATCTTTGATCTTATTGACCCTATGCCAATTTGCTCGTGGTAATCCAGAGATTATTACCTTCGTGGTTCCGCTTTTTAACGCCTAGCTGCTCATACTCCCTCAGTCGAACCTCTTTCTTTGTCCTACCTATGTCGTTGTGGACCACAACAACTGGATCTTTCCCCTCCCACTCCAAGTTCCTCTCCAGCCCCGAGGAGATGTCCTTAACCCTGGCACCTTCAGGTCTCACGCTCTAGGCTGCAGAGAATAGTATCTATCCCCCTAAGTATACTGTCCCCTAGCACTACTCCATTCCTTTTTACTCCCCTAACTTGAATGGTCCTGTGTACCATAGTGCTGTGGACAGTTTGCTCATCCTCCCTGCAGTCCCTGCTCTTGTCCACAAAGGCTGCAAGGATCTTGTACCTATTGGACAAGTTCAAGGGCTGAGGCTCGTCCAATGCTACCTTCTGGATCCCCATACCTGCCTCCTGTCCCTGACCACGGACCAAATCTGAAGTACTCAACCTAAGGGGTGCCTGCCTCCTGGAACAAAGTGTTCAGGTAACTTCCTCCCTGATGCATTGCTGTGTCTGAAGCTTGGACAGCTCGTCAACTCTGAGCCAAAGTTCCTCGAGCTGCACTTACTGCAGATGTGATTGCTGTGGATCCCACTGGTGCCCACCTGCTCCCACACGCTACAGCTGCAACACATCACCTGCCCTGCCATCTCTATTGTATTTTATTTAACTAATTAGGCTTTCAAGTTTTGAAATAAGTACGTATTTCAGTGGCAATGGGGCTGAGGCAGGGACAGAGGTGGCAAATGTTACAGAAGTGGAGCTAAACAGTCTGAGCGAATAGTTGAGGAGCAGGACGGAGAGGGTGGCAAAGGAGCGGGAGCCAAAGACAATGGCTTTGCTTTCTCGATGTTTAGCTGGGAGGGATCAGGCGACAAGTGAAAGGTGACCTCCTGAATACAGATGATGTTGCTGAGGAGCAGCATGGGTGGAGAGAGCCAAGGATACAAGTCTCAGTGGTTTGTACTGGAGGAATGTTCCACCAGGGGTCACTGCTCTTAACATATATATAAATGCTTTGGAGTTGGGTACAAGGAATAAAATGAAAATTTGCAGAGAACACAAAAATAGGTCGCATGGTTTTACTGTGAAGAGGTCTGTAAACAACTTCAGGAGGACAAAGACAGGCTAATAGATTCGACAGATGTCATAAAATTTAAGGAAGAGAAATGTGAGATGCATTTTCTGAGGAAGAATAATGTAGAACTTTAAAAGGAGCAAAGGTTCTGTTCTTGGAGGACAAGTAGATAAAAATGTGAAAAAAAGTATATGAGATCTTAGATTTTATAAATAGGGGCATAGAGTACAAAAGCAAATAAGATAAAATGAACTTGTATAAATTATTGAGTAGCTGCAATTAGCTCCAGTTTTTTGCATCCTACTTCAGAAAGGATGTCGGGGTGATTGAAAGGGTGCAGTAGAGATTTTTTGAGCTGATAACCAGAAAGAAGCGACTTTAGTTATGAAGAGAGACTAAAGAAACTGGGGCTCTTTCAGTAGAATACAAAAGGTTAAGAGATGTGATACGAGTCAAACTATGAGGGGATATAAATACACTGATCAGCGAGTCAGTAACTGAAGAGTATTAATTCGAGACAAAGACAATAATAAAGACAAAGATTCATTTATTTGACACAGGAGTGTTAAGACATGAAATGCCCGTATCAGGATCAGTTGTGGAAGCAGAATCATTAATAGTTTTTAAAGGGAAAGTGGATAAATACTTGAAAAAGAAAAATGTAAAAGGGCAGGAGAGTGGGTTTGTTCTCAGGACAGCGTGCAGTTTTACTTGGAGCTGGTGTACTTGGTCACCGCCTTTGTCCCGACACGGCTTGCTTGGCCAGCTCCCTGGGCAACAGCAGGCGCACAGCGGTCTGGATCCTCCAGGAGGGAGCTGATGCTGCGGTGCTTGTAGTGGGTCAGGCGGGCAGCCTCACCCGCGATGCGCTCGAAAATATCGTTCACAAATGAGTTCATGATGCCCATGGCCTTGGAGGAGATGCCGGTGTCGAGGTGAACCTGCTTCATCACTTTGTAGATGTCGATGGAGTAACTCTCCTTCCTCGACCTTCTGTGCTTCTTGGCGCTTTCTTGATTGTTTTCTTGGCGCCTTTCTTCATGGTAACTGGTTTCTTGTCGTCAGCCATTGTCTCGATCAATCTGGCACTACGTGGATGGTGGCACAGGTGCAATCGGCTGATTGGCGTCCTTCTATGCTGTAAAATTCTGTTTGCAGTTTCAGTGGACATTGGCATCAGTTCTGAGATAGATGGGAGCTATTCTGTAAGGACAGGAAGGGCGTTAATATACTGGAAAAATGGTTAAATAGGGAAGTAATGAGGTTTTTAAACTAGGAAGGGGGTTGCTGGTAAAATAAAGCTTAACAATTTGCATTTATATCATCTTCTTAGGCAGTCCCTCGGAGTCAAGGATGACTTGCTTCCTCACTAAAATGAGTTCAAAAGTGACTATTGAGTCCAATTCAAGATCTGCAGTCTCTATCTCTGACGGTGGTTGAAGGGACGAGTGGGTGGGGTACTCGATTTGTCGTACGATCCTTCCGCTGTTTGTACTTAGCTTCCACGTGCCCCCGGCGAAGAGACTCGGATGTGTTTGATGCTCCTCCACTTTGTGCAGTCTTGGCCAGGGATTCCCAAGAGTCGGTGGGATGTAGCATTTTTTCAAGGAGGCTTCGAGGGTGTCCTTGAAGCATTTTCTCTGCTCTCCTGGGGCTCGCCGGCCGTGATGTAGCTCACACTAGAGTGCTTGTTTCGGGAGTCTAGCATCGGGCATGCGGACAATGTGGCCAGTCCATTGGAGCTGATCGAGCGTGGTCAATGCCTCGATGCTGGCCCGAGAGAGAACGTTAGCATTGGTGCGCCTATCCTGCCAATGAATTTGCAAGAGTTTGCGGAGGCAGCGTTGGTGGTACTTCTCTAGTGCTTTGAGGTGCCTACTGTACATAATCCATGTCTCGGGAAGCATATAGGAGGGTGGGTATCACTACTGCTCTGTAGACCATGAGCTTGGTGCCGGGTTTGAGATCCTGGTCTTCGAACACTCTTCTTCAGGCGGCCGAAGGCTGCACTGGCCAATTGAACACAGTGTGGGACTTCATCCTCAATTCAAGGTCTCATAGTGGATCTTGATAACCGGGGTAGAGGACCTTTGTTTTACTGATGTTTAAGGTGAGGCCCAGACTCTCGTACGCATAAGTGAAGGTGTCAACGATGGTTTGGAGTTTGGACTCAGAGTGTGCAGAAACGCAAGTGTCATCTGCATATTGTAATTCAATGACGGAGGTTGGAGCAACCTTGGATCTGGACTGGAGGCATTGGAGGTTGAGCAATTTCCCACTTGTCCTGTAAGTTAACTCTACTTCAGCGGGAAGCTTGTTAAAGGTGAGATGAAGCATTGCAGCGAGGAAGATTGAGAAGAGCATTGGTACAATGACACAGCTTTGCTTGACCCTGGTCTTCACTTGTATTGGTGGTGGATCCCTTGGTAAGAATCACAGCTTGCATGTCATCGTGAAGCAGGCGGAGGATGGTGACAAATTTGAGGACACTCCATAATCCCTCACAGTTGACAGAGTCGAAGGCCTTTGTGAGGTCAAAGAAAGTCATGTACAGAGGTTGCTGCTGCTCCCTATATTTTTCTTGGATTTGTCGTGTAGTGAAGATCATGTCCATTGTGCCCCTTAGCGGGCGGAATCCGCATTGCGACTCTGGGATGTGCTCTTTAGCCACTGGGAGAAAACAATTGAGGAGGATTCTTGCGATGATTTTCCCTGCGGCAGACAGCAGGGAAAACCCTCTGTAATTACCGCAGTCGGACTTGTCCCCTTTCTTGAAGATGGTCATGATTACGGCGTCTCTGGCATGCTCTCTTCCAGATAGGAGATGAGGTCATGGATTTGTGCCAAGAGTACTTCTCTGCCATGCTTTAATACTTCGGCGGGGATTCCATCTACTCCTGTGGCCTTGTTATTTTGCAGTTGTCAGATATCCTTTTCAACCTCATGCCGGGCTGGGATTGTGCCGACGTGGTGACAGGTAGCATGCTGTGGGATGGAGTCAAGGACACTCACGTCAAAGACAGAGTCTTGGTTGAGGAGATTCTTGAAGTGTTTCTTCCAGCAGGCACTGACTATCTCTCTGTCCTTGATGAGCACCTCTTGGCTCTCAGTGCTTGAGTGCTTGAGCCGTAGGTGGCCTTGACTGCGTGATTGTCAGCTCGATGCTGTATCTCCTGTGCTTTTTCTACCCGCATTTGACAGACAGCGCCGACCTGATTGGGACACCAGCAGAGGTGGGGGATAAAGGAGCGGGGAAACAGCGCCGACCTGATTGGGGACACCAGCAGCAGTGCATTAATATAGCACCTTTAATGTAGTAAAACAACCCAAGGCACTTCAGAGTTGTGTAAATCAGACAAAAATATTGACACCAAGCCAAAGGACTGGTGATCAAAAGCTTGGTCAAAGAGGTAGGTTTTAAGGAGAGAGAGGCAGAAAGTTTTGGACGAGCTCATGTTTAGGGAAAAATAAAGATGGGAGGCCGGCCAGGAGAGCATTGGAATATTCGAGTCTGGAGATGGCAAAAGCATGGATGAGAGTTTCAGCAGGAGATGGGCTGATGCAGATGGGCAATATTATAGAGGTGGAAGCAGACAGTCTTCGTGATGGAGAAGCTATTAATTATTGAGCAATCTCAGTCAAAGTACAAAACACATAGAGGGGGAAATAACTTAAACTTGAAATGGATTTGGTAGAGGGCAGGGAAAATCAGCAAGTATTGAATAGGTGATGTCAAACTTGGATTTAGAAAGTCTTTAGATTGTATAAAGAAGGGAAGTTTGAGAGGAATTTAATTACATAGTAGGCACCCGGCTTCAGCTGAAGAACTGTAGTGGTAAAACTGTTGACCTGGGATTTATAGAAGTGACCAGAGATTTTAGTTGAAACCAAAAGACTGTAGGATATTGCTGAGTACTTGCTTTTTGTAATCCAGTGGGCAATCATGAAGTGTTACCTGCAGTCAGAATCAGGGGAAGTCATAACGGGGAACAAAGAAATGGCAGACCAATTGAATAAGTACTTTGGTTCAGTATTCACTAAGGAGGACACAAACAACCTTCCGGATATAAAAGGGGTCAGAGGGTCTAGTAAGGAGGAACTGAGGGAAATCCTTATTAGTCGGGAAATTGTGTTGGGGAAATTGATGAGATTGAAGGCCAATAAATCCCCAGGGCCTGATGGTCTGCATCCCAGAGTACTTAAGGAGGTGGTCTTGGAAATAGCGGATGCATTGACAGTCATTTTCCAACATTCCATAGACTCTGGATCAGTTCCTATGGAGTGGAGGGTAGTCAATGTAACCCCACTTTTTAAAAAAGAAGGGAGAGAGAAAACAGGGAATTATAGACCGGTCAGCCTGACATTGGTGGTGGGTAAAATGATGGAATCAATTACTAAGGATGTCATAGCAGCGCACTTGGAAAGAGGTGACATGATAGGTCCAAGTCAGCATGGATTTGTGAAAGGGAAATAATGATTGACAAATCTTCTGGAATTTTTTGAGGATGTTTCCAGTAAAGTGGACAAGGGAGAACCAGTTGATGTGGTGTACTTGGACTTTCAGAAGGCTTTCGACAAGGTCCCACACAAGAGATTAATGTACAAAGTTAAAGCACATGGGATTGGGGGTAGAGTGCTGACGTGGATTGAGAACTGGTTGGCAGACAGGAAGCAAAGAGTAGGAGTAAATGGGTACTTTTCAGAATGGCAGGCAGTGACTAGTGGGGTACCGCAAGGTTCTGTGCTGGGGCCCCAGCTGTTTACATTGTACATTAATGATTTAGACGAGGGGATTAAATGTAGTATCTCCAAATTTGCAGATGACACTAAGTTGGGTGGCAGTGTGACCTGCGAGGAGGATGCTATGAGGCTGTAGAGTGACTTGGATAGGTTAGGTGAGTGGACAAATGCATGGCAGATGAAGTATAATGTGGATAAATGCGAGGTTATCCACTTTGGTGGTAAAAACAGAGAGACAGACTATTATCTGAATGGTGACAGATTAAGAAAAGGGGAGGTGCAACGAGACCTGGGTGTCATGGTACATCAGTCATTGAAGGTTGGCATACAGGTACAGCAGGCGGTTAAGAAAGCAAATGGAATGTTGGCCTTTCATAGCGAGGGGATTTGAGTACAGGGGCAGGGAGGTGTTACTACAGTTGTACAGGGCCTTGGTGAGGCCACACCTGGAGTATTGTGTACAGTTTTGGTCTCCTAACTTGAGGGAGGACATTCTTGCTATTGAGGGAGTGCAGCGAAGGTTCACCAGACTGATTCCCGACATTTACTTTCGTCACTCTTTTCCGTTTTGTATATCTGTAAAAGCTTTTACTATCCGTTTTTATGTTTTGCGCAAGTTTACCTTCGAAATCTATCTTCCCTTTCTTGATTGCTTTTTTAGTCATTCTTTGCTGTTGTTTAAAATTTTCCCAATCCTCTAGTTGGTGAGGCCACACCTGGAGTATTGTGTACAGTTTTGGTCTCCTAACCTGAGGAAGGACATTCTTGCTATTGAGGGAGTGCAGCGAAGGTTCACCAGACTGATTCCTGGGATGGCGGGACTGACATATCAAGAAAGACTGGATCAATTGAGCTTGTATTCACTGGAGTTCAGAAGAATGAGAGGGGATCTCATAGAAACGTTTAAAATTCTGACGGGTTTAGACAGGTTAGATGCAGGAAGAATGTTCCCAATGTTGGGGAAGTCCAGAACCAGGGGTCACAGTCTAAGGATAAGGGGTAAGCCATTTAGGACCGAAATGAGGAAAAACTTCTTCACCCAGAGTGGTGAACCTGTGGAATTCTCTACTACAGAAAGTTGTTGAGGTCAATTCACTAAATATATTCAAAAAGGAGTTAGATGAAGTCCTTACTACTAGGGGGATCAAGGGGTATGGCGAGAAAGCAGGAATGGGGTACTGAAGTTGCATGTTCAGCCATGAGCTCATTGAATGGCGGTGCAGGCTCGAAGGGACGAATGGCCTACTCATGCACCTATTTTCTCTGTTTCTATGTTACTTTAAGTGGAAAAATATGCAGGCTATGGGGAAAGAAATAGCAGGAGTAGGCCATATGGCCCCTTGAACTTGCTCCGCCATTCAATAAGATTATGGCTGATCTTCTACCTCAACTCCACTTTCCCACCCGATCCCCTTATCCCTTGATTCCCTTAGAGTACAAAAATCTATCACTCTCAGCCTTGAATATACTCAATGACTCAGCATCCACAGCCCTCTGGGACAGAGAATTCTAAAGATTCACAACTCTCCGAGTGAAGAAATTCCACCTCATCTCAGTCTTAAATGGCTGACCCCTTATCCTGAGACTTTGCCCCCTAGTTCTAGACTCTCCAGCCAAGGGAAACAACCTCTAGCATCTACCCTGTCAATTCCCCTCAGAAACTTACATGGAGACCAAAACTGTGCACAGCAACCCAGGTATGGTCTCACTAAAGCCCTGTACAATTGTAGCAAGACTTCATTACTCTTTAACTCCAACCCCCTTGTAATATAGGTCAACATGCCATTTGCCTTCCTAATTGCTTGCTATACCTGCATGCTAAGTCTGTGTTTCCTGTACGAGGACACCTAAATCTCTCTGATTTTCTCAACATTTAATAATTTCTCACCATTTAAAAAAATATTCTGTTTTTCTACTTTTCCTACCAAAGTGAATAACATCACATTTCCCAACATTATATTCCATCAGCAACCTTATTGCCCACTCACTTAACCTGTCTATATCCCTTTGCAGGCTCTTTGTGTCCTCCTCACAACTTACTTTCCCACCTAGCTTTGTATCGGCAAAAACCTTTGATATATTACACTTGGTCCCTTCAACTAAGTAATTAATATAGATTGTAAATAGCAGAGGCCCAAGCACTGATCCTTGCAACACCCCACCAGTTGCATCCTGCCAACCTGAAAATGCCCCATTTATCCCCACACTCTGTTTTCTGTCCGTTAACCAATCCTCTATCCATGCTAAGATATTACCCCCCCAACCTCATGAACCCTTATCTTGCGAAACAACCTTTTCTGTGACACCTTATCGAATCCTTTTGGAAATCCAAATATACTACTTCCATTGGTTCCCCTTTATCTACCCTTCTCGTTACATCCTCAAAAAAACAAATACATTTGTCAAACACAATTTCCCTTTCATAAAACCATGTTGACTCTGCCTAATCATGATTTTCTAAGTGCCCTGTTACCACTTCCTTAAAAATGGATTCCAACATTTTCCCAATGAATTATATTAGGCTAACTGGCCTACAGTTCCCTGTTTTCTCTCTCCCTTCTTTCTTGAATAGCAGGGTTACATTTGCTACCTTCCAATCCACTGGGACCGTTCTAGAATCAAGGGAATTTTGGAAGATCACAACCAATGCATCCACTATCTCTGCAGCCACCTCTTTTAGAACCCTAGGATGCAGACCATCAGGTCCACGGGATTTGTCAGCTTTTAATCCCATTAGTTTCTCAATTACTTTTTCTCTACTGATCTTAATTACTTTAAGTTCCTCGCACTCATTAGCCCCTTTGTTCCCCACTATTTTTGGTATGTTTTTTGTGTCTTCTACTGTGAGGACGGATACAAAATATTTATTTAAAGTCTCTGCCATTTCCTTATTCCCCATTATAATTTATCCTGTCTCAGCCTCTAAGGGACCAATTCTTACCTTTGCTCTCCTTTTTTATACACTCGCAGAAGCTCTTAAAATCTGTTTTTATATTTCTTGCTAGTTTACTCTCACATTCCACTTTCTCCCTTTTTCCCAATTTTTGGTCATTCTTTGCTGGTTTCTAAAGCTCTCCCAATCCTCAGGCTTACTACTATTTTTTGCAACATTATAAGCCTCTTCTTGTAATCTAATACTAACCTTAACTTCTTTAGTTAGCCACGATGGATCACTTTTCCCGTGAAGTTTCTATTTTTGAATGAAATATATATTCGTTCAGAATTTTGGAATATTTCTTAAAATGTTGCTACTGCTTATCTATTGTCATACCAAAGAGCAGGGGAGTGGGACTGATTGAACAGCTCTTTCAACAAGCCGGCACAGGCACGATGGGCTGAATGGCCTCCTTCCGTGCTGTATCATTCTATGATTTTATATTATGCCAGAAGATCAGCGCAGTGTCAAATAGGACATTGAGGTTGTGAACAGTCTGGTTTAACCTGAGACAGTGGCCAGGATGGAATTGGTTTATTTATTTTTTAATTTATTCGCTCCAGGATGTGAGCATTGCTGGCAAGGCCAGCATTTATTGCCCATCCTTAATTGCCCTTGAGAAGGTGATGGTGAGCCACCTTCTTGAACCGCTGCAGTTCTTGGAGTGAAGGTATTCCCACAGTGCTGTTAGGGAGGGAATTCCAGGATTTTGAACCAGCGACGATGAAGGAACAGTGATATATTTCCAAGTCAGGATAGTATGTAACTTGGAGGGGAACTTGCAGGTGATGGTGCTCTCATGCGCTTGCTGCCCTTGTCCTTCTAGGTGATAGAGGTCACGAGTTTGGGAGGTGCTACCGAAGAAGCCATGGCGAGTTGCTGCAGTGCATCTTGTAAATGGTACATCATCGTCGTCATAGGCAGTCCCTCGGAATCGAGGAAGACTTGCTTCCACTCTTAACATGAGTTCTTAGGTGGCTGTACAGTCCAATACGAGAACTACAGTCTCTGTCACAGATGGGACAGTCGTTGAGGGAAGGGGTGGGTGGGACTGGTTTGCCGCACACTCTTTCCACTACCTGCGCTTGATTTCTGCATGCTCTCGGTGACGAGACTTGAGGTGCTCAGTGTCCTCCTGGATGCACTTCCTCCACTTAGGGCGGTCTTTGGCCAGGGACTCCCAGGTGTCAGTGGGGATGTTGCACTTTATCAGGGAGGCTTTGAGTATGTCCTTGTAACGTTTCTGCTGCCCATCTTTGGCTCGTTTGCCGTGAAGGAGTTCCGAGTAGAGCGCTTGCTTTGGGAGTCTCGTGTCTGGCATACGAACTATGTGGCCTGCCCAGCAGAGCTGATCGAATGTGGTCAGTGCTCCAATGTTGGGGATGTTGACCTGGTCAAGGACGCTAACGTTGGTGCATCTGTCCTCCCAGGGAATTTGTAGGATCTTGCGGAGAAAACGTTGGTGGTATTTCGCCAACGACTTGAGGTGACTACATCTTGTAAATGGTACGTTGTAGTTACAGTGCGCCGGTAGTGGAGGGAGTGAATGATGAAGGTGGTGGATGGGGTGCCAATCCAGTAGGCTGCTTTGTCCTGGATGGTGACGAGCTTCTTGAGTGTTGTTGGAGCTGCACTCATCCAGGCAAGTGGATAGCATTCCATCACACTCCTGACTTGTGCCTTGTAGATGGTAGAAAGGCTTTGGGGAGTCAGGAGGTGAGACACTCGCCGCAGAATGCACAGCCTGACCCACTGTTGTTGCCACAGTATTTATGACTGGTCCAGTTAAGTTTCTGATTAATGGTGACCCCCAGGATGTTAATGGTGGGGGATTTGGCGATGGTAATGCCGTTGAATATCAAGGGGAGGAGGTTAGACTCTCACTTGTTGGAGATAGTCATTGCCTGGCACTTGTGTGGCGCGAATGTTACTTGCCACTTATCAGCCCAAGCCTGAATATCGTCCAGGTCTTGCTGCATGCAGGCATGGATTGTTTCATTTTCTGAGGAGTTGCGAATGGATCTGAATACTGTGCAATCATCAGCGAACATCTCCATTTCTGACCTTATGATGGAAGGAAGGTCATTGATGAAGCAACTGAAGATGGTTGGGCCTAGGACACTGACCTGAGGAACTCCTGTAGTGATGTCCTGAGATTGGGTTGGTTGACCTCCAATAACCACATCTATCTTTCTTTGTGCGAGGTATGACTCCAGCCAGTGGAGAGTTTTCCCCGATTCCCATTGACTTCAATTTTACAAGGGCTCCTTGATGCCACACTCCATCAAATGTTGCCATGATGTCAAGGTAATGTCACTCTCACCTCACATCTGGAATTCAGCTCTTTAGTCCATGTTTGGACCAAGGCTGTAATGAGGTCTGGAGTCGATTGGTGTCTAGGGAACAGAGTTTTTGGCAGGGTGCTAAGACAATGACTTCGGTATTCCCAATGTTTAATTGGAGGAAATTATGGCTCATCCAGGACTGGCTGTCGGACACGCAGTCTGACAACACAGCGACAGTGGAGAAGTCGAGAGACGTGATGGCGAGGGTAGGGCTGGGTGTCGTCAGCGTACACGTAGAATCGGACATATTTTCAGATAATGTCGCCAAGAGACAGCATGTAGATGAGAGATATGAGGGAACCAAGAACAATGTTTCCTGTAAGCTGCACTTTGCGTAACCTGTTTCTTTTAATGCACAGTCCCTTTAAATGTCTGCACCTAAGTAGTATTTACAATGGAAAAACCGGTGAGCAGCCTGCGAGGGAACTTTGAAATTACTGTGCGGTCGCGCACTTTATTGGGATCATTGGCCAAGAACAGATTCCTGGGGGACTCCAGAGGTAATGATGTGGGAGAGGGAATAGATGCTGTAGAGAGGGTTGATGTAAACAAGGAAAGGCACAGAGTCAATGGTCCAGAAATTGATGGAATTGCGCTATGAATTGACTTTACCTCAGTGGTAGCACTCTGACATCTGAATCAGTAGGTTGTGGGTTCAAGTCCCATGGACTTGAGCACATGATCTAGGCTGACACTTCCTATACTGAGGAAGCGCTGCACTGTTGGAGGCCCCGTCTGCCCTCTCAGGTCTGCCCTCATGTAAAAGATCCCCCGGCACTATTTTGAAGAAGAGCAAGGGAGTTATCCCCGGTGTCCTGGCCAATAATTATCCCTCAATCAACATCACTAAAACAGATTATCTGGTCATTATTATATTACTGATTGTGGGGTCTTGCTCAGTGCAAAATTGGCTGCCGCGTTTCCTACAGTAAAACAGTGACTACACTTCAAAAGAACTTAATTGGCTGTAAAGTGCTTTGGGACTTTGAGGTCATGAAAGGGGCTACATAAATTACTTCCTTTTTCAAACTCTTTGAATAATAAATATTCTGTTTCTTCTTTCTCTCAATTATTTTAAATCTATGCTGCAGCTTATTTTCTTCTCTCACCCCATCCCTTATAAGCTTCTATTTGACTTATCCTGAGCAAGATGTCTGTTGCATTAGGTTCCCCCCACGGATTTTCCCATCACTCCCTGTCATACATATCTTATTGCTCTTCTTTATTTACCTTTCCTTATATGTACTATATCAACTTTTATTTTTTATAATTTCCCCAGTCCATTTTAGGGTTACCAACTTTAGTTGAATGTATTTGGAGGTTTCAACACGTAACCTCTCACCTCCAATTGTACCATCCAGTCAGCCTTTCCCCTCTCCCATCTCCAATATGTTTATAACTGATAAAGTAATGTGTTCAAAGAAAATGAAATAGAAGCTCATTAGGCCGGAACATGGAGTGGAGCATCCTGCGTCATGTCCAGTTAGTTAAGAGTTTTTCCCGAAGCCTTCAGTTCGAAATTTGTTTTGTGCTGTAACTTGCTGGAAGTTGCACTGATAATGGCAAGGACAATGGGGCATCTATGACCCTGGTGAACGATATCTCCTCAACCCATGAGATTTAAGGATTGAGAAATACACAAAGGACCGAGAAGTAAATAGGATGAAACAGAGTCAATTCACGTACAGAAAGAGAAATAGAGGGAAAAAGATTGGATTAAGCAACGGAGACGGAGGAAAAGTAAGATTTTTTGCCGGCATTTAAAATCAATTGACTACCTGAAGGAATAAGATTGAACAATTTAAATTGTTTCCTTTCTGGCCGGATAAAGAAAGAAAAGAAAGTCTTGCATTTCTATAGCGCCTTTCACGACCACAGGACGCCCTATAGCGCTTCACAGCCAATGAAGTACAATTATAGAGAGGCTGAATGGCCGTCATAAATTGCGGTCGGAGCTTTCCGCGGGCGGATGACTCCGACCTGAAAAATTTCCACGAATGTACCTGGTAGTCCCGGAGGAGGGTGGGATTCCGGTGGGGAGGCCTTCTCTTCCCATGATGCTAAGCGCGCTTCTGTCCTCCAGGTTCCGATGCAGAAGGTGCAGTCACGTGTGAGTGCTCAGCCAATCAGGTACAGTATTCCACAGCACTCTCATTAATAGCAATGGGAACTCCATATCTACCAGTTCTCATTGCTATCAATGAGAAAAAAAAACACACTAAACACCATAATAAAAAATAAAAAACACACCTCACAAGTAAAATTAATTGAAATTAAAGCCTTAGAAAAAAAATATATTTCAGATTTTTAAAAAAAAGTTGTGTAATTAGGTTTAAAAATAAACTTACCTTAGTGGGCAGGGTTTTTAACAATAAAATGGGATTTTTAAATTTAATTAGTTTTTTTTTGTATGTTTTAAAACTTACGTCCGTAAAAGTTGGCTATGTGCCTGCTTTTATCAGGCGCAAGAGTTTTGAGGACATTTTCTGGGCAAGATATGGGTAAATCGCACAATCTTGCCCTTGCAAATGTCTCGAGATGCGGAGGATCGATCGGAAAAGCCTGTTTTAAGCGCACGCACATTGTGCGCTGAAAACTGCCTTTTGCGATGCCTTCCCGGGTCCGTAGACACTTAGGGCCCAAGTTTCCACAAGAAAAAAAAAGGGCACCCCTCCAAGCTGGGCGCCCGTTTTTCGCGCCTAAAAAAATCCTCGGTATTCTCCACCTACTTACAGGTCCTCTGGCCCTCGGCGCAGCCAGCACGAGCTGTGGGGGGGGGGGGGCGGAGCCAGGTCCCTGCGCTGAAAACAGTGCCGGGACCTCTGCACATGCGCGCTACAGTCGGCACGCAAGTGCAGTAGCTCCAGGCGCCGAACTGTGTGGGAGGGGCCCGAAGCACGCAGCCCCTAGCCCTGGCTGAATGGCCTCACTGGGGCTGCGTGAATAAGGCTCCTCCCACGGCCAGCTCCTGCTCCCCCCCCCCCCCCCCCCCGCACGGACCCGACACCCGCTCCCCCCTGCCTCTGGACCAGACCCGACACCTGCTTCCCCCCCCCCGCCGACCAGACCCGAGACCCGCTTCCCCCCCCCCCCCCGACTGACCCGACCCGCGCTCCTGTTCCCCGACCCCACCCCCACCACCACTGGACCCGACTCCCGCTCTCGGACTGGATCCGATCCGACCTGACCTCTCCCTTCCCTCACTCCCCCCCCTCTCTCTCCCTCCCGCTCAGCAGCACGAACGGCTGCAGAATTCTTCCTGGCTGAAGCACTTTCACACAGGTAGGAAGATGGTTTATTTAATCTTTTCTTGGCTTATAAATGTTTATTCAGGTTGGATTTATTTGTATAATATTTGTAGAATTATAAATAAGGATTTATGTCGAATTTAATGAGTTCCCTTCCCCCCTCCTCGTTCTGGACGCCTAATTTGTAACCTGCGCCTGATTTTTTAATGTGTAGAACAGGTTTTTTCAGTTCTACAAATATCTTCACTGGCTCCATTCTACTTTAGTTTGGAGTACATTTTCACTGTGGAAACTTTCAAATCAGGCGTCAGTGGCCGGACACGCCCCCTTTTGAAGAAAAAGTTCTGTTCTCAACTAGAACTGTTCTACCTGACTATGACTGCAGAAAAAAAAATGTGGAGAATTGCGATTTCTAAAATAGTCCGTTCTCCACCAGTTGTTCCTAAAAATCAGGCGCGAATCATGTGGAAACTTGGGCCCTCAGTACGGACCTGGGGAGGACGGGATTTCCAGCCCAATATCTTACCGCACGTAACGTTCTGCGGGGAGTTGAATGGGCGATGAATGTGCAAATGCAGCAACTTCATGAAAACCGCGGCGAGGTGCTGTTTATACAAAGCTAACGGCGGAGCGGCATAAATCCACCAGAAAATTCTGGAGATTGTGAGCGTTAAATTATGAGGACTGGTTGCATGAACTAATATTTATTAAGGGAATCAAGGGATTATGGCGATAGTGCAGGAAAGTGGAGTTGAGGTAGATCAGCCATGATCTTATTGAATGGCGGAGCAGGCTGGAGGGGCCTTCAGTAACGGCGTGCGTTGTTCACACACCGCTATTTTCCCAGCAAGTCCCGGCCCCTAATGTTATTTGCCCCTAGAATTTTTCTTCAGAGTTGCTGACGGGAGTCCCCGGGAGATAAATCTTCAATTCCGGTAGATTCCCGGTCACGCTGGACCACTTCACCTTTTAAAATTTCCCCCTTCCTCCTCTGTTAAGCTCCACGAGTTTATAAGTCGACGTCTGTATCTTTTTAAAATAATATATATGTATAATATAAGCTCCTCACCAAACACAACAACAACTTGCGCTTTCAATGCCGCACCGTCGATGGGGGGTCAGCAGGGAGGGACAGTCGGACGGACGGCAGACCCCCCCCGTCACCATGGCGACCGTGACGTCACATCACACCACCGGCGGCGGCGCCCAGCGATTGGACGGACGGCGTCTCGTGTTGTCGACGGCGACAAACGGCCGGCGCTCGCGCCACCGCTCGAGCAACCACGTGCCCGGCCCGGGGGGCGGGGCCACGGCCGCCTTGTCGTCACCGGGACCAAGATGGCGGTGCTGTCTCCATCATCGAGGAACAGAGAGAGTTATAAACAACGATGTCTTCAAAGTAACAGCCAGGGTGAATAATTAAGAAGGGAAGAGGGTGTGGAACAAAAAACACGACTCCATCATTATTATTGCTCCCAGTGCTTCCTCCCCCCATATAAGAGTTTTCATCAATGTACTTTTAAAGCCATGGAGAACGAGGATATGTCGTTTGAAAACATGGATCCCTCATTGACTGAGTTCAGTGAGGGACTCAATTTTGGGGACATAGACGGTGAGTTGATGTTTTGTCTAGCGTGTTTTTTTTTTGCTTTCCCCTTCAGAATGAGTACTTGCCTATTTAACGCATGCCAACAAAATATATTGAACGTTCACAATGTAGAATATGGATGTTGGTGTTGCAAGTGTGTCTATAATTATTTGCCTTTGTTACTGTTTATTAGATTAAAAATTGCAAGTGGTCACATGTCAACTTTGCCATTCATACTCCATAGTAAAATATGGTAGTTAATGTAATTTTACTGATTTTGATGTTCTGAGTATAAAAGCCTGAAAGTAGACGTTTGCTGTGATGCTAATGTATTGACTTACAAAATATAAGCACATAAAAAATAGGGGCAGGAGTAGGCCATTTGGCCCCTTGCGCCTGTTCCGCCATTCAATAAGATCATGGCTGATATGATCATGGACTCCGCTCCACTTCCCTGCCCGCTCCCCATAACCCTTTATTCCCTTATCGCTCAAAAATCTGTCTATAGAAACATAGAAAATAGGTGCAGGAGTAGGCCATTCGGCCCTTCTAGCCTGCACCGCCATTCAATGAGTTCATGGCTGAACATTCAACTTCAGTACCCCATTCCTGCTTTCTCGCCATACCCCTTGATCCCCCTAGTAGTAAGGACCTCATCTAACTCCTTTTTGAATATATTTAGTGAATTGGCCTCAACAACTTTCTGTGGTAGAGAATTCCACAGGTTCACCACTCTCTGGGTGAAGAAGTTCCTCCGCATCTCGGTCCTAAATGGCTTACCCCTTATCCTTAGACTGTGACCTCTGGTTCTGGACTTCCCCAACATTGGGAACATTCTTCCTGCATCTAACCTGTCTAACCCCGTCAGAATTTTAAATGTTTCTATGAGGTCCCCTCTCATTCTTCTGAACTCCAGTGAATACAAGCCCAGTTGATCCAGTCTTTCTTGATAGGTCAGTCCCACCATCCCGGGAATCAGTCTGGTGAACCTTCGCTGCACTCCCTCAATAGCAAGAATGTCCTTCCTCAGGTTAGGAGACCAAAACTGTACACAATACTCCAGGTGTGGCCTCACCAATGCCCTGTACAACTGTAGCAACACCTCCCTGCCCCTGTACTCAAATCCCCTTGCTATGAAGGCCAACATGCCATTTGCTTTCTTAACCGCCTGCTGCACCTGCATGCCAACCTTCAATGACTGATGTACCATGACACCCAGGTCTCTTTGCACCTCCCCTTTTCCTAATCTGTCACCATTCAGATAATAGTCTGTCTCTCTGTTTTTACCACCAAAGTGGATAACCTCATATTTATCCACATTATACTTCATCTGCCATGCATTTGCCCACTCGCCTAACCTATCCAAGTCGCTCTGCAGCCTCACAGCATCCTCCTCGCAGCTCACACTGCCACCCAACTTAGTGTCATCGCAAATTTGGAGATACTACATTTAATCCCCTCATCTAAATCATTAATGTACAGTGTAAACAGCTGGGGCCCCAGCACAGAACCTTGCGGTACCCCACTAGTCACTGCCTGCCATTCTGAAATTATCTCTGCCTTATTGTGAAATTACAGCTTTTATTTCACTTTATTAACATCAACTTGCATTTATATAGTGCCTTTAACATAATAAAATGTCCCAAGAGACTTTATAGGAGTGTTAGCAAACAAAATTTGTCAGACTGCTTGTCCGATATCCAGTATTGGATGAGCAGCAATTTCCTCCAACTAAATAATAGGAAGACCGAGGCTCCGCTCCAGACTCTGTTCTGGAACCAGTGGCTCCATTGCTCTCCCTGGCCACTGTCTGAGGATTGAACTAGACTGTTCGCAACAGTGAACGTAAGAAATAGGAGCAGGATTAGGCCATTCGGCAAATCGAGCCTGTTCCGCCATTCAATAAGATCATGGCTGATCTGATTATGGACTCAGTTATACTTCCCTGCCCTCTCCATTATCTTTACTTCCTTATTGCTCAGAAATCTGTCTATCTCTGCCTTAAATATACTCAAAGACCCAGCCTCTACAGCTCTCTGGGGCAGAGAATACCATAGATTTACAACCCTCTGAGAGAAGAAATGTCTCCTTATCTCACTTTAAAATGGGAGGCCCCTTATTCTGAGACTATGTCTCCTAGTTTTAGTTTCCTCTATGAGTGGAATTATCCTTTTCCACCTTGTCGAGCCCCCTCATCTTGTATGTTTCGATAAGATCACCTCTCATTCTTTTGAACGCCAATGTGTATAAACCCAACCTACTCAACCTATCTTCATAAGTCAACCCCCTCATCTCCGGAATCAACCTTCTCTGAACAGCCTCCAATGCAAGTACATCCTTCCTTAAATACGGAGACCAAAACTGTACGCAGTATTCCAGGTGTGGCCATACCAATAACCTGTACAGTTGTAGCAGGACTTCTCTGCTTTTATACTCCATCCCCCTTGCAATAAAGGCCAACATTCCATTGGCCTTCCTGATTACTTGCAGTACCTGCATACTAACTTTTTGTGTTTAATGTACAAGGACCCCCAGGTCCATCTGTACTGCAGCACTTTTTCTCCATTTAAATTGTAACTTGCTTTTCTATTTTTACTGCCAAAGTGGATAATCTCATAATATTCCATCTGCCAGATTTTTGCCCGCTCACTTAGCCTATCTATATCTCTCTGCAGATTTTTGTGTCCTCCTCACCAGTTTGCTTTCCCACCCATCTTTGTATCATCAACAAACTTGGCTACATTACACTCTGTCCCTTCACCCAAGTCATTAATATAGATTGTAAATAGTTGAGACCCTAGCACCGATCCCTGCAGCACCCCACTAGTCACTGTTTGCCAACTGGAAAATTACCCATTTTTCCCGACTCTCTTTTCTGTTAGATAATTCTCCATCCATGCTAATATATTACCTCCTACCCCGTGAACTTTTATCTTATGAAGTAACCTTTTATATGGCACCTTATCGAATGCCTTCTAGAAATCCAAATACACTACATCCACTGGTTCCCCCTTATTCACCCTGCTCGCTACATCCTCAAAAAACTCCAGCAAATTTGTCAAACATGATTTTGCTGGCTCTGCTTGATTGAATCATGCTTTTCCAAATGTCCTGCTATTGCTTCCTTAATAATGGACTCTAGCATTTTCACAATGACAGATGTTGGGCTAACTGGTCTATAGTTTCCTGCTTTTTGTCTGCCTCCTTTTTTAAATAGTGGTGTTACATTTGCGTTTTTCCAATCCGCTGGGACCGCCCCAGAATCCAGGGAATTTTGGTAGATTACAACCAATGCATCCACTATCTCTGCGGCCACTTCTTTTAAGACCCTAGGATGTAAGCCATCAGGTCCAGGGGACTTATCCGCCTTTAGTCCCATTATTTTACCGAGTACTACTTCATTAGTGATAGTGATTGTATTAAGTTCCTCCCTCCCTATAACCCCTTGATTATCCACTATTGGGATGTTCTTAAGTGTCTTCGACCGTGAAGATCTATACAAAATATTTGTTCAATGTCTCTGCCATTTCCCTGTTCTCCATTATTAATTCCTCAGTCTCATCCTCTCGGGGACCAACATTTACTTTAGCCACTCTTTTCCTACTTATGTACCTGTAGAAACTCTTACTATCTTGTTTTTATATTCCGTGCTAGTTTACTCTCATAATCTATCTTCCATCTCTTTATCATTTTTTTAGTTGCTCTTTGTTGGCTTTTAAAAGTTTCTCAATCCTCTGGCCTCCCACTAGTCTTGGCCACATTGGATGCCCTTGATTTCAATTTGATACCCTCCCTTATTTCCTTAGTTAGCCAGAGATGGTTATCCCTTCTCTTACAGTCTTTCCTTCTCATTGGAATATATTTATGTTGCAAGTTATGGAAAATGTCTGCCACTGCTCATCAACCATCTCATACTTTAGCCTATTTTCCCAGTCCACTTTAGCCAACTCTGCTCTCATACCATTGTAGTCTCCTTTTATTTAAGCTTAGGACACTGGTTTGAGAACCAACTTTCTCGCCCTCCAACTGAATTTGAAATTCAACCATGTTATGGTCACTCATTCCTAGAGGATCCGTTACTAGGAGATCATTTATTAATCCTGTCTCATCACACAGTACCGGATCTAAGCTAGCCTGCTCCCTGGTTGGTTCCTCAACGCACTATTCAAGGGAACTATCCCGGATACACTCTATGAATTCTTCCTCAAGGTTGCCCTGGCCAATTTGCTTTGTCCAATCAATATAAAAGTTAAAATCATCCAAGATTATTGCCTTTCCTTTATTACAAGCCTCCCTTATTTCTTGATTTATACTCCCTCTAACTATGTAGCTACTGTTCGGGGGCCTATACACTACGCCCACCAGCGACTTTTTCCCCTTAGTATTCCTTATCTCCACCCAAACATCTTGATCCTCTGAGCCAATATCATTTCTCACTAACGCACTGATCCCATCCTTTATTAACAGTGCTACCCCACCTCCTTTTCCTTTCTGTCTGTCCTTCTGAATTGTCAAATACCCCTGAATATTTAGTTCCCAGTCCTGGTCACCTTGCAACCACGTCTCTGTAATGGCTATCAGATCAGACCCATTTGTATCTATTTGTGCCGTCAATTCATCTATTTTGTTACAAATGCTACGTACATTCAGATAGAGCTTTTAAATTTGATTATTTACTATTTTTTCCGGCTTTGACCCCACTTTCTGATTCACCTTTATGCTTATATACTTTGTCCCTTCCTGGCATGCTCTCGTTTTTATTTCCCCCGGTGCGACCCTGATCTATTGCCGCCGCCTTGTTATTTGACTCTTAAAATTTTTGCTTACCTGAACCCTCCTCCCCCCCACTAATTAGTTTAAAGCCCTCTCTACAGCCCTAGTTATTTGATTCGCCAGGACCCTAGTCCCAGCACGGTCCCATCTGAACAGAACAGCTCCCTCTTACCCCAGTACTGGTACCAGTGTCCCACGAACCAAAACCCATTTCTCCCACACCAGTCTTTGAGCCACGTGTCTAACTCTCTGATCTTATTTACCCTATGCAAATTTGCTTGTGGCTTGGGTAGTAATCCAGAGATTATTACCTTTGTGGTTCTGCTTTTTAATTTGGCTCCTAGCTGCTCATACTCTCTCTCAGCAGAATCTCTTTCTTTGTCCTATCTATGTCAGTGGACCATGACAACTGGATCTTCCCCCTCCCACTTCAAGTTATTCTGCAGCCCTGAGGAAATGTCCTTAACCCTAGCACGGGCAGGCAGCACAGCCTTCGGGACTCATGCTCTCAGCTGCAGAGAACTGTATCTATCCCCCTAATGATACTGTCCCCTACCACTACAATGTTTCTTTTTAATCTTCCTGCTTGAATGGCCCCCTGTACCACAGTGCTGTGGTCAGTTTGCTCAGCCTCCCTGCAGTCCCTGCTCTCATCCACACAGGGAGTAAGAGCCTCGAACCTGTTGGACAAGAGCAAGGGCCAAGGCTCCTCCATCACTACATCCTTGGTCCCTTTACCTGCCTCGCTTGTTGTCACACCCTCCTATCCCTGACAACGGACCAAATTTGAATTAATTAACACAGCGTCCAGGTAACTCTCCCCCTCCCTGATGTGTCATAGTGTCTGCAGCTCAGACCCCAGCTCATCAACATAGAGCCAAAGTTCCTCGAGCTGCAGACACTTGCTGCAGATGTGGTCGTGATGGACCTCAATGGGGTCAACCAGCTCCCACATGCAACAGCAGAAACCCATCGCCTGTCCTGCCATCTCTAATGTATATAATTAATTAGATTTAGTTATTAATCCTGGCCCCTAATGTAAGCCCCTTAATTTAAAACATCCTATTTGACCCCAAGATGAGTTTCCGATCACATATCAGCTTCATCACTATAAGAACATAAATAGGAGCAGGTGTAGGCCATTTGGCCCCTCGAGCCTGCTCTGCCATATAATATCCTGGTTGATTTGATCATGGACTCCATTCCACTTCCCTGCCCGCTCCCCATAACCCTTTACTCCCTTCTCGCCTACTTCCACCACTGTAACATCGCCCATCTCTGCCCTCTCGGCTCGTCTGCTGCTGAAACACTCATTCATGCCGTTGTTATCTCTAGACTTGACTATTCCAACGCTCTCCTGTCTGACCTCCCATTTTCCACCCTCCATAAACTTGCGCTCATCCAAAACTCTGCTGCCTCTATCCTAACTCGCACCAAGTTCAGTTCACCCATCACCCTGGGGCTCACTGACCTACATTGGCTCCTGGTCTGACAATGCCTCAATTTGAAAATTCTCATCCTTGGTTTTAAATGCCACCATGGCCTCGCCCCTCCCTACGTTACAACAGTGACTACACTCCAAAAGTACTTTATTGGCTGTAAAGTGCTTTGAGACGTCGGTTGGTCGTGAAAGGCGCTATATAAATCCAAGTCTTTCTTCTTTCTCCCTATCTCTAACACCTCCAACCCTCAGATTTCTGCACACTGAGATTGCTGGTCTGTTATCCATCCCTCACTTCCTTCAGCCCACCATTGGCAGCTGTGTCTTCACCCATCACCCCTGTGCTCGCTGGCCTATATTGGCTCCCGGTTAAGCAACGCCTCGATTTCAAAATTCTCATCCTTATTTTCAAATCCTTCCATGGCCTCACCCCTCCCTATCTCTAATCTCCTCCAGCCCCACAATCTCCCAAGATGTCTGCGCTCCTGCCCTCTTACGTAACCCTGGTTAAAATCGCTCAACCACTGTTCCCCAAGCCCCAAGCTCTGGAACTCCCTGCCTAAACCTCTCTGCCTCTCTACCTCTCTTTCCTCCTTCAAGATGCTCCTTAAAACCCACCTCTTTCACCTGCGCTAATTTCTACTTGTGCGACTCGGTGTCAAATTTTTATCTCATAATACTCCTGTGTTAAAGGCGCTATATAAATACAAGATGTTTTTGTGTCTTCAGCCATCTGGACCCTAAGCTTTGGAATTTCCTCCCTATAGCTGCCCACCTCTTCCTTTTAAGATCCCCCTTTAAACCCACCTCTTTGACCAAGCTTTTGTCCTAATGTCTGCATCTTTGGCTTGGTCTCAGTTTTTGTCTGATAACACTCCTGTGAAGTTCCTTGGGATCATGTTAATGCTGCTATATAGAAGCATCATCATCATCATAGGCAGTCCCTCGAGTCGAGGATGACTTGCTTCCACGTCAAAAAGTTCACGGGTGTTTCAATCAAGGACCTAAAATTCCAGATCCCGAACTAAATCTTGAAGGGTGGAAGATGCCTGTGCGTGGATTTTTTTAACGTGTGGTGGCCGTTGCACACCAGCCACCATACAGGTTTGACAGAGCTAGGTCTTGGTCCAGTGGCAAGGTTTAACCAAGACGATTGGCGACCAGCTCTGCTGCACGGACCTAGTGCGCGCACACATCGCAGTCTGGGCTGGCCCGTGCTGCCCCGCGGTCCTCGCCTCTTCTGGGCCCCAAACTCTCAGCTCTCCCGGGTCCCGATCACGTCACTCTACAATCTCTCACCGCTCCTTCGCCCTGACCTCGCCGCTCCTGCAGTACCTGTCCATGCTTCAATCACCGACCTGGGCCTTGGTGATGTCCCTCTTGACTGCTGTCGCCCTCCTGCTCCAGCACGTGCTGCTCCCTTGAGTGGTATGCTGTCACGCTGCTCCTTCCGCTCCCCGGCCTGCTTCGATGATGCTCGCAGGCCGGGGGCATATAGAAGCAGGGTGTTGCTGTTGACACTGCTGACAACTCGGGACCAATGTAAACAGTCAGAAGATCGATTAGCAAAAGAGAATAACATCTTACCAGCTGTTGGCTAAAAGAATAGATTTTGGAGAAGGTGTAACTTGCAGCAGGATGAAATGGAGCCCGGAGTTTGTAAGGAGATATCAGTGAACTAGTTCATACTTCTACACAACTTCTCACTTCACAGCTTTTGCACATTAGCACGTCAGGATGGAAAAATACATCAGATCACCAACGTGCTCAAATGTTGACACAGACACAAGTGAACCTGCACTCCAGGCTGGAGTTTATAAGCATGGATGTTTCTTCCAGAATAGCATATAACGTACCCTGCTGTCAGCCTTGGCACTCACGTATGTGAGTCAGAAGTTGTGGGTTTAAGTTTCAATCCACAGACTTGAGCACATAGACTAGACTGGCACTGCAGTGCAGGACTGAAGGATTGCTGCACTGTCGGAGGTGCCATCTCTCAGATGAGACGTTCTACCAAGGTCCTGTTTCCCCATCCAGCTCCGGTGTCCTGGCCAATATTTATTCCTCAAACAATATCATTAAAAAAACCACATTACATCTGATTTATTTCACTGCCATTTGTGGGACCTTGCAGTTCACAAATGGGTTTACCTACATTACAACAGTTGCTACATTTAAAAAAAAAATACTTAATTAGCTGTAAAGCTCTTTGGGCCATCCTAAGGTGGTGAAAGGTGCTACATAAATGCAAGACTTTCTTGTGTTCTTCTATAGTGATGTGCAATTTTCCTTCAAATTAAAGAAAATATTCCTCTATAATATTTATTCTAAGAATTGTTTTAAATTAATCCATAACTTTTGCAACAACAACAACTTGTATTTATATAGCGCCTTTAACGTAATGAAACATCCCAAGGCGCTTCACAGGAGTATTACGAGATAAAAAAATTTGACACCGAGTCACATCAGGAGAAATCAAGGCAGGTGACCAAAAGCTTGGTCAAAGAGGTAGGTTTTAAGGAGGAAAGAGAGGCAGAGAGGTTTAGGCAGGGAATTCCAGAGCTTGGGTCCCAGGCAACAGAAGGCACGGCCATCAATGGTTGAGCGATTATAATCAGGGATGGAGGAGATTACAGAGATAGGGAGGGATTTGAAAACGAGGGTGAGAATTTTGAAATCAAGGCGTTGCTTAACTGGAAGCCAATGTAGGTCAGCGAGCACAGGGGCGATGGGTAAGCGGGACTTGGTGCGAGTAAGGACACGGGCATCCGAGTTTTGGATCAGCTCTAGTTTACACAGGGTAGAATGTGGGAGGCCAGCCAGGAATGCGTTGGAATAGTCAAGTCTAGAGGTAACAAAGGCATGGATGAGGGCTTCAGCAGCAGATGAGCTGAGGCAGGGGCGGAGACTGGCGATGTTATGGAGGTGGAAATAGGCAGTCTTGGTTATGCTGAGGATATGTTGTCGAAGCTCATTTCAGGGTCAAGTATGACACCAAGGTTGATAATAATTAGAGAATGATACTTTGTGGATTCTTGCCACATGTTATGGCTTCAAGTTGTAATTACAACATTTGGACATTGTGAAATCTGGGCAAGCTACAGCTAGTATATCATTCAGAATGGTTAGAAAACAAATAACAACTTGTATTTATATAGTGCCTTTAACGTAGAAAGACATCTCGAAGCACTTAATAGGAACGTGACTAAATCTGACACCGTGCCAAGGCATATTGTGAGGGGTGACTAAAAGCTTGATGAATGAGGTGGGTTTCAAGGTGGGTCTTAAAGGAGGAGGCAGTGGGAGTGAATTCCAGAGTTTGGGACTTAAACGACTGAAGGTGTGGCTGCCAGGGTTGGGGTGAAGAGATTGGGGGATGCACAAGAGGCCAAAGTTGGAGGAGCGCAGATCTCTTGGAGGGCTGGAGGAGGTTACTTACATAGCTACTGAGCGATTTGAGCATGAGGCTGAGAATTTTAATTTTGAGGCAATGGTGCTCCAGAAGCCAATGTAGGTCAGCGAGCACAGGGGTGATGGATAAACGGGACTTGGTGCGGGTTAGGATACAGGCAAAAGAGTTTTGGATGAGCTTTAAGATGGAGGGCGGCCAGGAGAGCATTTGAATAGTCGAGTCTGGAGGTAACAAAAGCATGGAGGGGATTTCAGCAGCAGATAGCGGCCATGTTTTGTGGTTCAAAGAGGAAAAGGAAACTGTTTCTGTGCCTCCTGGTTCTTGAAAATAAATAGAACTCTTATCGTCAGTGCTGTTAAGAATCTGATATCCTGATTAACTAAGGTTTGATAGCTGCAGCATTACCGCTGGTTCAGGGTAGTTGTATAACAGTCTGTTGGTTTTGGGAAACCATAAGGATGCAGTTTACTGGTAGAAGATGGACGTACAATCGACCGCAGTGTGATCCAAGCAAGTGACATTATAAAGGAATTTGATTAATATAATAAAACTTGGATGATAAAGCTAAAGGTTACAAGAGTAACTCGCCATGTTGAGCAAAAAGAAACGCATTTCAATGCACAGAAATATTATCACTATCATTTGGAGCTTAATGATATTTCATACGAGGCTCTTCAAATCTGAAAAATAAAAGTGAAAGAATCCCATTGTAATAGTCCTTTGTGTAGTGGTGTTAGAGTGGGTCTTTGTGTTGCCAGTACAAATCACCTAGCATGGCATGAGCTAGATGCTCTGAAATATAAGTGTCATGTACCTTTATTAATATAAAACTCTCATTTAATACTACTCTGATCATGTGGTTACTGTCTTGGTTTCTACATTTAACATTTTGCACCTAATGCTATGTTATGACAGTTATTGCTCTAAAAATATGGCTCATAAGGAAGTAGTTCTACTAAAATCTAGGTGCATTTTTACCTGCCTGATGCGAGTTATTATGTTTTTTTTTAAATGTAGAAATGCTGCAGTTCGTCAGTGGTCAGGTTGGTGATTTTCCTGACTTGTTTGACGAACAATTCAGCAGTGGTCTGACGGGATGTGAAAAGCTCGACCAAGCTCCCGTCGCCATACAACAGCAGCAGCAACAACAACAACATGTGCAGCAACAGCAACTCGTGCAAAATGTGCAGCAACAGCAACTCGTGCAAAATGTGCAGCAGCAGCAACTCGTGCAACATGTGCAGCAGCAGCAACTCGTGCAAAATGTGCAGCAGCAGCAACTAGTACAGCAAGTGCAGCAACAGCAACTCGTGCAACAAGTGCAGCAGCAGCTCGTGCAGCAACTAGTCCAGCCCTCCTCATCACCGACACTGCCACAAACTCCATCACCTGTTGCCCAAAGGACCACCCCTGTACTTCAGCCTCGTCCGGCAGTGCACGCCCAACCACCACAGCAGACGTTCATGATCACTTCAAATTTTACCTCCCCGTCAACACAGACTCGGTTCATCCAGCAGCCGGTACTTACTTACCAGAACCAGGGTGGATTTTCAGGTACCCTACCGTGAGCTTGCATAAATCATATTTTTAGAATATTATGTTTGAGTTGGTGATCTAGGGCTGCGGTTCCAGGCTGTGCCGACATATGATGCCACAAAATGGCAGGAGGCCGTTTTGCACCTTGTTTCACTGTAGCAAGTTGCACCAAATTTTACAGCACAGAAACGAGCCAGTCGGCCCAACAGGTCTGTGCCGTTTCTGCTCCACATGAGCCTCCTCTCGCTATTCCGCATTTTCTTCTATCCCTTTCTCCCTCGTTTACGTACCTAGTTCCCCTTAATGCATCTCTGCTGCTCCTGGTGACCATGGCAATTCGTCTCAACCACTCCCTGTGGTAGCGAGTTCCACATTCTCACTGCTCTCTGGGTAAAGAAGTTCCTCCTAAATTCCCTGTTGGATTTATTAGTGACTATCTTACATTTAACAGCCCCTAGTTTTGAACTCCCCCCACAAGTGGAAATATCTCTTTGTCTACCCTTTCAGAATTTTAAAAGACCTGTATCAGGTCACCTGTCAATCTTCTCTTTAAAAAAAAAAGCCCCAGCCTGTTCAGTCTTTCCATATAGTTGTAACATGTAAAGAATACCATTTATAATCTTGTCTGGACTGGATCTTTTAATCTTTTTAAGACACTTAGACCTTATTTTAAGCTTGATTAAAAATATAATAAATTTAGGTGACACATTCTACTTTTTTTCAAGTCGGGTGATTTACTAGAATGGTTCCAGGGATGAGGGACTTCAGTTCCGTGGATAGACTGGAGAAACTGGGGTTGTTCTCCTTGGAGCAGAGAAAGTTGAGAGGAGATTTGATAGAGGTGTTCAAAATCATGAAGGGTCTGGACAGAGTAGATAGGGAGAAACTGTTCCCATTGGCGGAAGAGTCGAGAACCAGAGGACACAGATTTAAGGTGATTGGCAGAAGAACCAACGGCGACATGAGAAAAAAACTATTTACGCAGCGAGTGGTTAGCTGGAATGCACGGCCTGAGAGGGTGGTGGAGGCAGACTCAATCACGGCTTTCAAAAGGGAGTTGGATAAGTACCTGAAGGGGAAAAAAATTGCATGGCTACGGGGAAAGGGCGGGGGAGTGGGACTAGCTGAAGTGCTCTTGCAGAGAGCCAGCACGAGCCAAATGGCCTCCTTCTGTAACCCTTCCATGACTCTATTCGGAGTCAGCCAGAGTAACATTAGCAGCAGGAAGGAATAATCGTGAGGCTCACCATCCCGAGCTGCTGTTATAGCTCTTGTAGGTGATTACAGAGCGGAAATAACAGACCCAGAATGGTGTGTAGTGGTTTCACAAAACTAGGGACATATTTTCTCATCCAATTTCTCCCTCAAAGTGCTTGTTTTAGCATACGGTTTGACAGGGGAGAAGGGGCATTTCTGTCTGTTGCCCCACCCGAATGGCTATTCGTCATATGCAAGCCGAGAGAAAGAATACTCAATTGTGGGGAGCATCACATCAGGCATCCACATGAGCGCACTGTTCAGTAGGACCACTGCTTAGCGGGCAGGAGTGGGAATCCTGGCAGATTGATTTTTTTTTTTCCCTCTTCCTAGCCCCCAAGGCTGACATTCCTATTGTCACTCCACCTGAACTCAGATAATTCAGCACGGACCAGGGATCGAGCCCAGGATCTTCTGGCCTATATAAAGAAAGACTTGCATTTATATAGCGACTTTCACGACTTCTGGACATCCCAAAGCGCTTTACAGCCAATCAGACACTTTTGAAGTGTAGTCTATGTTCTATGTTCTGTCACTGGTTTAATGTAGGAAACGGGTACGGTAGCGTAGTGTTATGTTACTGGACTAGTATTCCAGAGGCTTGCACTAACGATCCGGAGACATGAGTTCAAATCCCACCATGGCAGCTGGGGAATTTAAATTCAAGTAAATAAATCTGAAATAAACCAGTATCAGTAATGGTGACTGATGAAACTACCGATTTGTAGTTTAAAAAAACCCCATCTGTTTCACCAATGTCCTTCAGGGAAGGAAATCTGCCGTCCTTACCCGGCCTGGCCTATATGTGACTCCAGACCCACAGTAATGTGGTTGGTTCATAACTGTCTTCAGAAGCAGCCTTACAAGCTACTCAAGTTGATTTAAGAATGCGGCTCACCACCACCTTCTCGAGGGCAAATTAATAAATGCTGGCCCTACCAGCGACGTCCATATCCCGTGAACAAATTTTTTAAAAAGCAGCACAGCAAGCTCCCACAAACATTAATGTGATAATGACCTAATCATCTGTTTTAGTGATGCTGATTGAGGGATAAATGTAGGCCAGAACTACTATTTCAAAACAGTGCCACGGGATCTCTTACGGCCACCTGGAAAGACCGATGGGGCCTCAGTTTAACGTTTCAACCGAAAGTCGGCACCTCCGACAGTGCAGCACCCCCTCAGCGCTGCACTGGCGTGTCGGCCTAGATTTTTGTGCTCAAGTCCCTGAAGCCACAGTTGATTATATAGCTTAGTTACATACTGTCATTACCACTGGGCCATCACCATCAATAACAACAACGATAATTTGTATTTATATAGCTCCTTTAACATAGTGAAAAATTCCAAAGCGCTTCACAGGATTATTATGAGACACAAAATTTGACACCAAGCCACATAAGTAGAAATTAGGGCAGGTGACCAAAAGCTTGGTCAAAGAGGTAGATTTTAAGGAGCGTCTTAAAGGAGGAAAGAGAGGCGGATTGGTTTAGGGAAGGAGTTTCCGAGCTTAAGGCTTGGGCAACAAAAGGCACGGCCACCAATGATTGAGCGATTTATAATCAGGGTTGCTCAAGGGCAGAATTCGAGGAGTGCTGACATCTCGGGGGGTGGGGGTGCTGAAGGAGATTAGAGATAGGGAGGGGCAAGGCCATGAAGAGATTTGAAAATAAGAATGAGAATTTTGGAATCGAGGCTTTGCTTAACCGGGAGCCAATGTAGGTCAGCGAACACAGGTGATGGGTGAGCGGGACTTGGTGCAAGTTAAGACACGGGCAGCCTGGTTTTGGCTCGCCTCTAGTTTACTTAGGGTAGAATGTGTGAGGTCAGCCAAGAGTGCGTTGGAATAGTCAAGTCATGAGTGAGCTGTGGCTTAGAATGCTAAACAAATGTTAGCCCTTAACACAGCGTGCATGATTTTCCCTGGGTGGCTGACCGGTTTGCTTATACGTTGGCAGCTCTTTCCTGTTTCACATGGAAAAATAATAAACTGCATCATCGAGGTGACATGAAACTAATTGGGCTCTTTTTTCCCCAACTAACCAGTGTGATTACTGATGTATGTCAGAATGAGGCGATACTGTAATTCGTTTTACATCGAATGTACAGCACAGAAACAGGCCATTTGACAGAACTGGTCCGTGCTGGAATTTATGCTCCACAAGAGCCTCCTTCCATCCCTCTTCATCTAAGCCTATAAATATATCCTACTGTTCCTTTCTCCCTTATGTGTTTATCCAGCTTGCCCTTAAATTTATCTATGCTATTCGCCTCAACTACTCCATGTGCTAGCAACTTCCACATTCTAGCCATTCTCTGGGAAAGACGTTTCTCCTGAATTCCCTTTTGGATTTATTAGTGACTATCTTGCGTTCATTATAGTCATAAATCTTTTATTTATGGCCCCTAGTTTCTCACACGCACGCACCCACATTCTCCATGTGCCTTCTCTTTTCTAGAGAATGGAGCCCAGCCTGTTTAATCATTCCTGACGGGTATAACCACTCTGTTCTGGTATCCTCCACTTTGCAACATCTCCGGTACCACAGTACTCCGTATGGTCTAACCAAAGTTCTATACAAGTTTAACATAACTTCTCAGCTTTGCAATTCTATCCTCTAGAAATGAACGCCAGTGCTTTGTTTGCACTTTTTAAGTGACCTTATTGACCTATTTAGTGATTTGTGCATCTGTATCTTGGGATCCCTTTGCTCCTCTACCCCATTTAGACTCTTATTTTCCAAGGAGTATGTGGTTTCCACATTCTTCCTACCAAAATGCACCACCTCATATTGAAACTAATTTGCCAATTAAGCGCCCATTCTGAAAATTTAAAGAAAGAAAGACTTGCATTTATAAAGCGCCTTGCAGCCAACTTGTGCACAGGAAGCTTCCACAAACAGCAATGTGCTAATGACCAGATAATCTGTTTTTGTTATGTTGATTGAGGGATAAATATTGGCAAGGACACCGGGGATAACACCCCTGCTGTTCTTTGAAAAAGTGTCATGGGATCTTTTATGTCCACCTAAGAGGGCAGACGGGGCCTCGGCTTAACATCTCCAACAGTGCAGCACTCCCTCTGCACTGGAGTGTCGGCTTAGATTTATGTGCTCAAGTCCCTGGAGTGGGACTTGAACCCACAACCTTCTGACTCCGAGGCGAGTATGCTACCCACTGAGCCACGGCTGACACTCCAAATTTATTAATATCGTCTTGTGCATGGGGTAGAATTTTGTTTTTGACATTTGAGAAAGATGGAGTGTTGTGATTGTTCACAGCCCAGATTTGCATATTTTAACTTTGGATGTTTTTATAGTTCTTCAGCCTCAGATCCAGAACCTGGTCACTTCCCCGCAGATCCAGCCAGTCACTTTTCAGCAGCAGGTGCAGGGTCTGTCCACCCACAGGATGCTTACTTCAGCCACCACAGTGGGCACCATTCAGACGCTGACCCCAGGCACTACCACAACTGTCCAAACACTCTCACCACAGGTACAGCAAGTACCCGTAAGTATACACTATTACATCATCTATTTTAAAAAAAAAACAATAACAACTTAAAATAATTTTTTTCTTAATGTGTCTATCTCTCCTATCACTCGAGCCGGACGAATATGTGACTAGGAATATTCATGTTAAAAGGTTGGTGATAACTGAATGCTGTGTGGAACATGATGGTTTCTGAGCTGACGTGACCATGGAAATGTAATGTCAAGGATAGCATCTGGTCTTGGATATATAATGTAAAATTTGACCGGCTCAGTGGCTTCAGAGATGTGACACTGGCTTCTGGAGCAAGTGTAAAGTCCCATCTGGAATGAACTTGGCTTTAAGCTTGTTTAATTCTGAAAAGACCATTGATTTATAGCCGGTTTTGAGGCGCTAATATCGCCTGGTCGTTTAGTTTAGCGTCGGGCGATATTTAGCGTTGGCAATATCCATATTGATTTTTAGTACCCTAAGAGTCGAGAAGTGCTAAGGGAAACGTTCCAAACTTCTCTTAGGGCGCTAAGCTGGTTGCACTACTGAAATTCTGTTGCTATAATACTGTCATTCGAGCACTCAAAGGGGAGGTTAGCTAGAGCTCCTGAAAATTTTTTTAAAAATTGCAAAGGATATAATTTGAACATGAGGAACACCAAAGAAAGTGAATTCAATTCAAATAAAGTGTAATAAAATCTCTAAATCTTACCTCATTGGAGCAGCCGTGCACGCCTGCGTTTTCTGGCGAGATTAGCGCCAGGCGGTAAGGCAGGCGATGTAATTGAGGTTGGCTTCCATGGCGCTACCGGGGCGTTGCACACTGGCGCAACATTACCTGGCACTAAGTATTAACGCCGTCGCTGAAACCCTATTCAAGTTGGCGAGCGGCGCTAATATCGCTGCGCCCGGTGGCAGGTGGCACTAATCGATTCCATTTTTAGCCCTAACTCTTTTTCTCTTCAATCTCAAAAAATGCAGACTGAGGCATGGGATTGGCAATTGAATGGCAGCCAGCAGTTGCACATCATGTGGGGGAGAAATTGCGGTTGGAAGCTTCCTTCAGGCGAACGCCTCCGACCCGAAAAAAAATCTACGAAAATACATGGCGGTCCCGGAGGAACGCAAGATTCCGGTCAGAGGCCTTCATTCGCTGTGCAGTGTATGGGAACCTGCCCTCCAGATACGTAAACGTATCCTGGAATCATGTGGGCCTGGGCCACCAATCACTATGTAGTATTCTCATTGCTAATAATGGGAACTCTGTTTTCACGAGCTCCCATTACTATCAATGTGAATAACCCCTCTAAAACAACAATCGCAACACAATAAATAAAAAAAAAACACATACTTAAAATTAATTGAAATTGAATGTAATGAAATGTTTTAGAAAAAAAAATATTTTTTGGAATTTTTTTTTTTTACTGTTTTAATAAGGTTAAAAATAAACTTGCCATAATGGACAGGGTTTTTAAATATAAAAATTAGTGATTTAATTTTTATATGTTTTAAAACTCTTGTGCTGGTAAAAGTAAGCTACACCTTTGCTTTTAACAGGTGCAAGAGTTTGAAGGAGATTCGCTGGGCAAGAGTTGGGCACATAGTCCAATCTCTGCCCTGCGGTTGTCCTTCCTGCGGAGATGCGTAGGATCTGTCAAAAGAAATGTTGACAAATCGGAAAAGCTGGTCCTTGGCACGTCGGCATCAAGAACCGGCTTTTGCAAGGCCTCGCCGGGTGCGTGCGTACTTCGTACGCGCCCGGAGAGGCTGCAGTTTTTGGCCCATGTTTTGGAAGTAATTGCAACTTGCAACAATTGTACAGAAGCAAAGCAAACAAACTTGCATTTCACAGGCAATTAATATTTATTTATTTGGAAGGAGGTAACCGATCAGGTACCAGTGCTGGGAAATGTTGCCTGGAACAACAACCTGGAAGTGCATTCAGAAACAAAATTGTCTCAAGTTTGCAAGTGGTACCGTATGTGGGGATGGACTGAAAACCACAGGCGACAGGCGCATCAAAGTAGAAGGACCTGGAAAAGAAATTGGGGAAGCTGGGTTGACGAGTGACAGATGACATTTAACATGGACAAATACAAAGTCAAGAGATTGATAAAATTGACCATACAAGTTAAAGGATATTCTAAGGACACAACATAGGAGAAGGATTGGGAGTACTGGTTGATAGATCACTGAAGCCATCAGCATAATATTGGCATTGTTAAGAAATGATTGCGGTTGTGAAGAGCACTAATCCAGCCCCACCTGGAGTCGAGGCATGTTTCTTGAATTTTGTGTTCGTTGGTAGTCGTCATCATCATAGGCAGTCCCTCGAACGAGGATGACTTGCTTCCACGAGTTCACAGATGTTTCAATGAAGGACACGATGTTCCAGTCCTGAACTCCAGTTGAGGGGGTGGAAGATGCCTGTAAGTGGATTTTTTTTTTAAAACGTGGGGTGACCGTTGCACCTCAGCCACCACACGGGCTTGACTGAGCTAGGCCTTTATCCAGTGGCAAGGGTTGAACCAGGACAACTGGAGACCTGCTCTGCTGCACGGACCTAGAGTGCGCACATATCACAGTGTGGGCAGGCCTGTGCTGTCCCTGGGCCATCGGCTCTTCTGCGCCCCGTACCCTCATTTGCCATACCTCCGCCACAGTGTTCCAGGGCCCGGCGCTCCAGCTCGATTTATAGCCCCGACCTGCGGTGGTGTTCTCACAGGCTGAAATCAGCCATGATCGTATAAAATGGGGGAGCAGTCTCGGGGGACCAGGTGGCCTACTTCTGCTCCTATTTCTTATGTTCTGATGTATATAAACAGACGTCAGCACGCAGTCCATCCAGCGTACGATGTAGTGTATATAGATTTTAGCAAAGCTTTCGATAAGGTCCCACATGGCAGACTGATCACAAAAGTAAAAGCCCATGGGATCCAGGGCAAAGTGGCAAGTTGGATCCAAAATTGGCTCAGCGGCAGGAAGCAAAGGGTAATGGTTGATCGGTGTTTTTGTGACTGCAAGGATGTTTCCAGTGGGGCTCAGTACTGGGTCCCTTGCTTTTTGTGGTATACATCAATGGTCTAGACTTGAATATAGGGGTCTGATTAAGAAGTTTGCAGATGATACTAAAATCGGCTGTGTACTTGGATGTGCACCTGAAGTGCTGTAATCTACAGGGCTACGGACTGAGAGCTGGAAAGTGGGATTAGGCCGGATAGTTCTTTGTCGGCCGGCGCGGACACGGTGGGTCGAAATGGCTTCCTTCCGCGCTGTAAACTTCTATGATTCTACGATTAAAAGATGTCTTATGTAGCATCAGGTTCTTTAAGATGGGCCTTTTTCCCCTTGCTGTTTAAAAAAAAAATTCAGCTCCGTCAACAGACGTCGCCACGCAGCACCAGCTCCGTCAACAGACGTCACCACACAGCACCAGCTCCGTCAACAGACGTCACCACGCAGCACCAGCTCCGTCAACAGACGTCACCACGCAGCACCAGCTCCGTCAACAGACGTCACCACGCAGCACCAGCTCCGTCAACAGACGTCACCACGCAGCACCAGCTCCGTCAACAGACGTCACCACGCAGCACCAGCTCCGTCAACAGACGTCACCATGCAGCACGCAGCCATTTCTCAACGCACACACGACAAGCTTTTGCTTTTAAACTCACCGACTGTCGCCGTCTTTCTTTTCTGCCCCTATCCCACCGCCTTGATGTCCAATTAAAACGCATCAACTACTCACATGATAAAATGTCGCTGCTGTGAGTGATGGCAAACACTGGGGGAAATATGTTGGAAAAAAAAAAATAGCGTCTTCCGTCAGCTCGCGCGCGCCTGACGAGCAACGGACCATCGTCTCGGCCGTTGGTAGTAGACATGCATAGAATTATAAATATAGAATCTGCAGCACAGAAATAGGCCATTTGGCCCAACTGCTCCATGCTGGTATTTTATGCTCCACACGAGCCTCCTTCGACCTATCTTCCCGGCACCAAGACTGCTTGCTTCCATCTCCGTATCATCACCTGTCTCTGCCCCGGTCTCAGCTCATCTGCTTAAACCCTCATCCATGCCTATGTTACTTCTAGACTTGACTATTCCAATGCTCTCCTGGGGTCATCCCATATTGCACCCTCCAGTCATTTTGAGGTGAGTCGAGATGACTGGAATGCACTGCCTGAAAAGCAGATTCAACAATAACTTTCAAAATGGAATTGGATAAATACTTAGAGGAAAAATTTGCAGGACTCTGGAGAAAGAGCAGCGGAGAGGGATTTCAGAGAGGTAGCCCAGGCACAGGCACTCCTGTGCTGTATGTTTCTATGAAGCGAGTGTATGAGAAAAGATTAGCAGGCAATATAAAAGGGAACAAGTCTTTTATAGCCATATAGAGAGTGAAAGTATAGTCATGGGAAGGGTGGGACCAAAAAGGCAATTATTTTTTGTGGAGGCAGAGAGCATGGCTGAGCGCATGAATGAGTACTTTGCATCTGTCTTCATAAAAGGTGCAATGTATTTGCTTCATGGATTCTTTGCTTAAGAATTCAAAGCAACACATTGCTATTAAGAACTAGTTGGTTTATTAGCAAAACGTTTAACAATCACACTACACAGTACCAGTTCATCCGTATCATAGGTGGTCCCTCGAATAAGGATGACTTGCTTCCATAAGAGTTCACAGATGTTTCAATGAAGGACCCGATGTTCCAGTCCTCAACTCGTATTGAGGGGGTGGAAGATGCCTGTGCATGGATTTTTTTAACGTGTGGTGACCGTTGCACATCAGCCACCACACGGGCTTGACAGAGCTCAGCCTTTATCCAATGGCCAGGGTTGAATCAGGATGACTGGAGACGTGCTCTGCTACACAGACCTAGTGCGCACACATATCGCAGTGTGGGCTGCCCCATGCTGCCTCTGGGACCTTGGCTCTTCTGGGCCCTAGTTCATCCACCAGGCTTACAAACCACCTGCCTCATCGTGGATCCTGGATTTGTATGAGTCTTGTGAACATCACGTGACTGGCTAAGCCACTCCCAACTCAACAGCTCAACCAGCCTGTGAGCATACTCACTGGTGCATACATTCCAAAAGGAAAGGTTGCTGTAAATGTCACAGTAAGGAGGAGGGGGTAGAGAAATCAGGATAGGATAAATAAATAAAAGGGGAGGTTCTTCAAAGGCTGGCAGTTCACAAAGTAGAAAAGTCACCCGGTCAAGATGGGGTAATCTTCGGTTGCTGAGGTGGAATTAGCAGAGATCTGGCCTGTCAGCCTAATGTCGATGGTGGGGAATCTTATGGAGACCATAATCCGGGACAAAATTAATTTTCGCTTGGAAAAACATTGGTTAATTAATGACCGTCAACACAGATCTGTTAAAGACAAGTCGTGTCTGACAAACCTGACTGAGTCCTTCGATGAAATAACGGAGAGGGGGTTGATGAAGGTAGTGCAGTTCATGTTGTGTATATGGACTTTCAAAAGGTGCTTGATAAAGTGACACATATGGACTGATTAGCAAAATTGTAGCCCATGGGATTAAAGGGTTAGTGGCCCCTTGTACAGAGGTCCTGGAGTGGAACTTAAACCCAGAATCATTTGACTTGGAGGTGAGATTACTACCAATTGAATCAAGCTAACACTGCATTTATCTGCTGCCTCATTATGTGCTCAAAACCTCTTAAATTACTTGATGCGAGGAATTACGTTCTGGTCAAAGGGAAGATGCACATAGATACAGAAGTCCTTCCAATGTAAACTATTTCATTTAAAAATAATTGCCACCTGCTTTTTTTTTGTACTGTGTGGTTTTTGTTGCTTTCTTTTTAACATTTTCAACTTTCAATGCAAAGTACCTCTCTCTCTTTCTCTTCTTTCCCCCACGCCCCCCCCCTCCCCCGCCACATTGAGTTAGAAAAAACAGGATTTAATGTTTCCTGCCTCAGAAGAAATATTAATTTTTAAACCATATCTGTTTCCTGAAGGATCACCATTTTGAATCTCAACTTGCCAAAGCTAATGTTTTTTTGTTGCTATGTTTGTATCGAACAAAATTGATCATTAAGGGAGTGTAGGGATAAGATTCAGAATGTCCTACAAGTTAGGAGACTTCGAAAATAGCTTTGTATAACCAAATGGATAGCAATCTTTACACACCAAATGCCTAGAATTTTCCTAATCTGACAATCTGTCCTAAATTTGCCAAGAGTACTTGTAATGTCTATCATTAACCAGTTGCAACTTAACATTTTACTTACATTTTTTGGACCAAACAGTAGATCCTGTTCCCATTTGTGACATCAGCTAATTGTTCTATATTTCTCTGTGCTTCTGATACTTGTATTTCCATCGACAAATTACAAGGCTGAAAGTCTCTAACACTGTGTTACCAGCTTTTAAAGTTACATTGGGTGCATTTTATTTTATTCCAGGTCCTGGTGCAGCCTCAGCTCATAAAGGCAGACTCGTTGGTCCTTACCACTTTGAAAGCCGATCGCAGCCCAGTAATTGCAGCGATGCATAATCCAACCATCACCACGCTGACCGCTCCAATGCAGACTACCGCATTGCAAGTCCCAGTACGTTCAATTCAAAGAGAAAACTGATGCCAGTTCAAATAGAGATTGCTTTTTAATACCTTGTGTTTGATCATCAATCTTTATTGACTATACGTGCTCTCCTGACGGGTGCAGGATCTGAAATAAATGTTGTAACATCTTCACTTGTTAAAGAAAAGTAACTTGATACTGGAACTCACCAGCGGCTTAGTTGGTAAAAAGGGCGGCCTGTGACTGAGTTGTGCAGATTTGAAGGTTCAGTTCTCAGTCATTGTTAAGTTGAATGATCTCAGTTGCGTTGGCAAGGGGACTGGAGGAGACCTAAGCTCGTGCGAGAAAAAATGAGCCGATTGTAATCTAACAGCTCCTGTTGTGTGAATGTTGGTGGAGGACAGGATCAAGCTTGATTATGATGCACATGTGGTTGAAAGAAACATCTAATATTGATTGTCTAGACCAACACCTAACACATAATGGCCACTTGGGCAAGATACCAATTGGCGGAGGGGCAAAATATCTGTATATAATGTACGTGTTCTTAAAAAGTCAGCGTTTTTTGCTGTACTTTGTATACTGATATTTGATGGAGGCTGTTTGATTACCCCATAAGGATCTTCGTATACAAAAGAACATGTTGATGTTTAGCCCATCAAAATAGTGAAATTTGTCATTCATACTGGTCTGTTTGAGTGTTAACTTCAAACAGTGTGGGTGTCCACTGTATTTTCCTCTGGTCCGAACATGGGTGTCTGTGGAACAGGTATATTTAGTTGCTTTGACAGCTGTGGTTGTGGTATGATTCTTTGAGTTGGTGGACTCGATTTTCAGGCCTACCACCCGGTGGAAACAAGACAGCTGGGAGTGTAAGACGATCTGTGCTGCCATTGTGCTGGGGTCCTCCCAAGTCGTCTGCCTGTAATACAGTTCGACGAGACAATCACTACGGTGCCATATTTTAATGTTCAAAAGCAGTTGGCTACAAGCAGTAACCAGGGTGGTGGAAGCAGATTCAATAGTAAAAGGGAATCAGATAAATACTTGAAGGGAAAATTTGTAGGGCTATGGGGAAAGTGCAGAGGAGTGGGACTAATTGAATAGCTCTTTCAAAGAGCCAGCACAATGGGCCGAATGGCCTCCTTCTGTGCTGCATCATTCTATGATTCTAAGACAGTAGATGCAAAGGACAGATATTACCGATGAGATATTGAGAGAGCAGATGAACATGTATACAACGTGATCTAGTCCTCAGGCTGTCCAGTTCTCTCTCTCTCTCCTCGGCCACCAGCCCCACGTGGTACGCACGTGACCATGACATCGTCCAGCCATTGTTCATCTAGTTAGTCCACTTGGACTTTGCTGCACCTAGTTGGGCCTCTCCCCGGTTTCCTTCTGCCACCTGGACAGTAATATCACCAGATTAGTCAGGGCACGTCTTGATCCAAGACTACAGCCCAAAGAGGGTGCCCAGCTTATGCAATATTTAAATCAAGGCCCTATGACATCATTAGGACCCCAAGGCCATTTTGGGCTCAATTAGTCGAAGTGCGTGCCAGATCAGGTCATGATTCAAGCTTCAGATGGAGAAGTTGAATAGACTTGATTTCCATTCCTATTATATGTTTTTTTGGATTGGAAGTGGAAAAAAATGTCATAGTTTTGTTAAAGTCCTGAATGTATATTTTATGATTTATTTCTCCATGGGATGTGGGCGTCACTGACAAGGCCAGCATTTATTGCCCATTCCTAATTGCCCTCGAGAAGGTGGTGATGAGCTGCCTCATTGAACCGCTGCAGTCCGTGTGGTGAAGGTGCTCCCACAGTGCTGTTAGGGAGGGAGTTTCAGGACTTTGACCCAGTGATGATGAAGGAACGCCGATCATATTTCCAAGGTGTGTGACCTGGAGGGGAACGTGGAGGTGGTGGTGTTCCCATGTGCCTGCTGCCCTTGTTCTTCTAGGTGGTAGAGGTCGTGGGTTTGGGAGGTGCTGCCGAAGAAGCCATGGCGAGTTGCTGCAGTGCATCTTGTAGATGGTACACACTGTAGCCACAGTGTGCTGGTGGTAGAGGGAGTATTTTAAAAATCTCTGTTCTAATATCTCATACCACTAGATATAGGAATCTCGCTCAGATCATCAGGTGATGAAATCTTCAGAACTGCTTGTCATTTTTTTTTTAAATTGAGAAGCTAAACTAAAGAGCCAGTTCCATTGTGCAGGAACAACCAAAGTTGAAAAGAGTAAAAGAGATGATTGGAAAGTTCAGGAAGTAAAGAAAGACTTGCATTTCTATAGCGCCTACATGACCACCTGACCTCTCAAAGCAATTTACAGCCAATGAAGTACTTTTGAAGTGTAGTCAACTTTTGAAGTGTAATGTAGAAAACGTGGCAGCCAATTAGCGCACAGCAAGCTCTTACAAACAGCAACATGATAATGACCAGAAACCTGTTGTTTTTGTTATGTTGATTGAGGGATGAATATAGGCCAGGCCAATTAGCGGGAAACATTGCTCACGTGTGCTGAAAATAGGAAACCAGGTGCCTCACGAGTGCCCGAACTGGGGGAAGAGGTCTCCCATGTAGTGATTACATGACTCTGAGCTTGGGTTTCAAATGCTTGAGGGGAAGACTGATGATGGTAAGGAGTTCCACATTGAAAGGAGGAGTCGGAGTAGGAGAGTGTAATGAGCCTGAATTTCAGCACAGTGAGGATGTAAGGAGGAGAAAGGAGTGCAAACAATGGCCTTTTTGAGCTTTGAAGGATTAAGGGATGAACTTTTCAGAGGAACACGGTCTGTAGTTGTATTGCTTAAATACAGACAGAAAGGTTGCAATAGGCGAGAGGAATTGCTAGGCTATTTTAAATGACCATTTTGTAAAAATTGGCTTTGTTTAATTTCAACTCCAGCGGAACAATAGTGCTCCTAAATCCTCTGCCACATTTCCCAAAAGTACACTATCTTGGACATGCTGAGGGCAGAGATATCCGATCACAGCTAGGAAGGAGTTGCTGTTGAAGAGCATATTTCCCCGAGCGACTCTTGCTTCTGTTCTAGCTATTTTCTGAAGAGTATTGGGAACACGTTGCGACCTGTTCGTTTGGTGGAATGGTGTGTCACATGGGGAGGGCTGGGGGAACCTAAAATGGAGGCAAAAAATATATGCAAGCTTATTTTTTTTTAAGGAAAATTTCTTGAGCCTTATACATGTGGGTCAGTTGCAAATTACTTTCATGTTTTTCATCTCAGACATTGGTCAGTAGTAATGGAACGATTTTGACCACCATGCCAATGATGGTTGGACCAGACAAGGTTCCAATCAAGCAGATTGTTGGTACTGGCAAAGTCCCAGTGGAGCAGCTGAAGGAGGGCGAAAAAAGAACTACGCACAACATCATCGAGAAGCGCTATCGGTCATCCATCAATGATAAAATCATAGAACTCAAGGACCTTGTCATGGGGTCAGAAGCTAAGGTCAGTCACTTGCATGAATGATCTTTTATACAGAATATTGCATTGTAATGCTGTTGTTTGTAAAGGTCACTACTAATAAGGATTAAAGGGAGAAAATAGTGTATAGGTAAGTGCTTGTGTTCCATCTATCCCACACCATAGTTTGTGTTTCTTTCAATGTTCAAACTAACCGCATTTATTAAATCATCCTCTTTAAGCTGTCCAATAGCCTTGTAGGTAAATGTATCACATGGTTTTGTATTGATTTCATAGTAATCCGAAGGTTTAATCTCTGACTCACAGATTTTCTGCTTAGTTTAGCTCTTACATTGAAGCAGAAGTAATATTGTAATTAGCCTCAGCACCCTGAGGGGAAAAACTGAATCCTAATCTAGAATACTGTCAAAGTTTGTGTGAGAGTATTCATCAACGACAGTATCCGTGTTGGCTGTGATGCTGTCTGTGGTTGAATGGCCGAATGTTGTACATTGTTTAGGTTCACGCATGAAGTATAGCCACTTTGATAAGGTACCCGAGAGATGCTGGCTCTCAAGAGGCAGCAACTTCAGAACAGAAGGCAAGGATTGGAAAAAGATTTTTAAAGGGGACCCATACTTATCAATTTGAGGATTGGAAACTGTAGAAATATGAGAACTGTAAATCAGTTCAGCATCACTGTTGTCCATTGAATCTAGCTTTTTAAAAAAATAATAATTCTCAAGATGTGGACGTTGCTGGCAAGGCCAATATTTATTGCCCTTTACTAGTTGCCCTTGAGAAGATGGTGGTGGGCCACCACCTTGAACCACTGCAGTCCGTGTGGTGAAGGTGCTCCCACAGTGCTGTTGGGTAGGGAGGTCCAGCATTTTGACCCAGTGACTATGAAGGTATGGTGATTGTAGGTCCAAGTTAGGATGGTGACTTGGAGGTGAAGGAGTCTTTAACGTTTCTCCTCTTTCTCTCCCGCCGCCCCCACCCCCCGCCCAATCCCCTCCCCCAATGGTCTGATAAGCTTCGCTTGTATTTGAGCACCGATACAAATGAATGTAATTTGTATCATAGTAACGTGACGAGATGCTACAACTTTCATTGTTAGAAATAAATTAGCAATAAAGTGAATGGTCAAGGCAAATACACCAGTCTGCAGGGAGGACACGCAATATGATAACTGTATTTGATCCTTTCATTAAAACCTTTTGTAACTGGAAAAAATGTATTTGTGTTTTCCTTCAATTATTTTTATAAATGAGTTTGAAAAGCAACTTGCATTTATAGACTCTGGTAAATGTCTCAAGGCGCTTCTCAGGAGCGTTATCAAACAAAATTTGACACCGAGCCACCTAATGTGATATTAGGACAGGTGACCAAAAGCTTGGTGAAAGAGGTAGGTTTTAAGGAGGAAAGAGAGGTTTAGGAAGGGAATTCGACAGCTTAAGACCTAGGTAGCTGAAGGCATGAGCGCCAGTGATGGTGCTCAAAGGCCAGAATTGGAGGAGCGCAGAGATCTGAGGGTTGTAGGGCTGGTGGAGGTGCAGAGAAGGGGAGGGGTGAGGCAATGGAGGGATTTGAATACAAGGAGAATTTTACAATCTAGGTGTTGCTGGACCGGGAGCCATTGTAGGTTAGCGAGCACTAGGGGTTTGGAATGAGTTCAAGTAAAAGAAACCTACCTAGTTCACAGTAAGTATATCTCATTATCACTTGCTAGACCCGCAGCAAAATCATCGCTCTGTCTTTCTGCATTGGACCTCCTACTGATTAAAATTTCAGCTTGGCTCAGTGGTGGCACGCACACCTCTGAATCATAATGTTGTGATTTCTAGCCCATTACGGACTTCAACACACCATTTGGGCTAATACATTGGTGCAGTACTGAGGGCGATTTGCATTGTTGGAGGTGCCATCTTTTTCATTTTGAGTCGTTAAGTTGAGTCTGCCTCTTCAGCTGGACCTGGATGAACCCACGGCAAACTTCAAAGAAGTGCAGGGGACTTCTCCCTGTTTCCTAGCCAACATTTACTCCCAAACCAACACCCCCCCCCCCCCCCCCCAACACCAAAAAACTGGGCGTTTATCCAGTCTGTGGGACTTTGCTGATCACAAATCGACTGCTGTATTTGCCTGCATGATCACTTTTTTTTTTAAAAGTACTTCATTGGATTTAAAGCGATTTGGGTGACCTGACAATGTGTAAGATGTTGTACGAATGCAAGTCGGTCTTTCTGTCTTTCCTTCGAAAGTAAGTTTCAAATACTGTTTGTTAAATTTGAATGGAAATCCAGGCAAGCACTAACATGACCTATTTTGCAGATGAACAAATCTGGAGTGCTGAGGAAGGCCATTGATTACATTAAATACCTGCAACAGACCAACCTCAAGCTACGACAAGAGAACATGGCATTGAAGATAGCCAATCAGAAAAACAGTAAGTAGTACCAACTTTGCATTAACAGAGAGGTTCCCACTTCTCCCTTCAGCCTTTACCAATAACTACATTAACAGTGCTAGGCTTTCAATGCCAACCATTTACATATGTTTCTTAACACAGTTGGATTCCTGCTTTATGCACATCTGTACTACTGAATATTACTGATGCTTGAGACGCCTTGTTTATAAAAGATGCTTTCAATTGCATTCATGAGTAAGGATGTTCAGATGTAAAAGTTAAGAAAATTTAATTTCACATTTAAGCTACTGTAATCTAAATCCTAAAGCACTAACTCGTTTCCCTTTTACATAATTACAGAGGGTCTGAAGGGTTCTGAGATTTCGAGCCTGTTGGACATTGATGTTGACCTGAAGCCCGATGACTTCAAATCACATTTATTGATCATGTCACCACCACCTTCAGATTCTGGCTCCCCAGGCACTTTCTCTCCGTGCTCCATTGATTCGGAACCAGGAAGCCCCCTCCTCGACGACGCAATGGTAGTAGCAATTTAAATTTGCTCCCGTTTCCACGTGTTTCTACTTCGTAACGATCTTGTTGTAATTAATATAAGATTATTGAAGATGCAATGTTACTACGAAAAAAGACTTGCTTAAAAAAGATTAGAACGCCGAAGATTTACATTGAAATTTTTTATTTAAAACGTTTTATCTTATGCCTCTCTCACTTAGTCTTGCTCACTTCCATTTGTTGTTTGAAAACCCAAATGGTTGTATTTTTAAATATGTAATATTTAATATGTAATGTTTAAATATGTAATGCTAATCATATAGTAGAACTTCGGAATTTTCTTCCACCCCTCACCCACCCAAAAAGGCTACAGATGCTGGGTTACAATTAGAGCTTTGAGCAATGCGATCAATAAGACTTTATTGGCCAAGGGTACCAAGGGCTGTGGAGCAAAGGCAGGTAAATGGTGTTAAGCTCCGGATCAGCCACGACCTAATTGAACCTGTACTCCCAAACCAATCTACTCTCTGAGCCTACTCTATTCAGAGTATAATTACTTTATTTTGCTCAAATGCATAATGTTCCTAACTCTTGTATTTATTGCAATTTATAGGTAAAGGAGGAGCCACTGTCGCCCCCCACTCTCGGTATGCTGGATAGCTCTCGGATTTTGCTGTGTACCCTTACTTTTCTCTGTCTTTCCTTCAACCCACTTGCATCGCTTTTTGAGCGTCAAGTCTACTCGACAACAGCGGCAGATTCTGGACACTATGGCAGGAGTATGCTAGGAATTGAGTCTGGTAAGTGTTCAGTAATAATAGATCTATTGCAGCAGAATGTTTGTTATCCATACTCTAGTTGCGTCTTTCCATTTACCGACCAGAATGTTCACTTGATAAAGCTTTATACAAACAGGCCATTCAGCCCAACCTGTCCGTGTCCCTCCAAATGAGCAAATAGTTCCAATCATATTTACCCACCCTGTTCCTATTTCCCTTCATCCACCTATCCAATCCTGGTAGTAAATTCCATCGTCTCTCAAATGTCTGTGTAGAGACGTTTCTCCTGCCCTTTATTCTAAATCTTGTATTTATGATCCCTTGTTCTTGACCCCCTCAACTACTGGAAAGAGTCTGCTTCTATTTACCCTGTCCCATCCTTCCATAATTTTAAACACTCTTATCATATCACACCTGTGATGTATTTGCTTCATGGGTTCTTTGCTTAAGAATTCATAGCAACATATTGCTATTAAGAACGAGTTGGTTTATTAGCAAAAGGTTTAACAATCATTCACATTACCAGTTCATCCATCAGGCTCACAACCACCTGCTACATCTTGGATTTCCCGAACCCAACAACTCTACAAACCTGTGAGCATCCTCACAAATGCATATATTACAGCCTCGTAACCCAATTTTTCAAGTCTTTGTATTCGTATTTCTTCATACTAGGCAGCAGTGTACCCTCTCTCAAGTCTCACTGTGCTTCCTATAGCGTGGAGCCCAATACTGCACAGAATACTCTAACTGAAATAGCATTAAAGTTTGATATACCTCTTCACTTTTATATTCTGTTCTTCTTGCTATAAATCCTAGATTTCCATTATCTTTTTTCATAAGTTTGAAGGGCTGTCTAATGGCCTGTGAACCTGTACTCCCAAACCTCTTGACTCTCTGAGCTGCCTGCTATTCAGCGTATAATTACTTTTTTTTACTCAAATGCATTACCTCACACTTATTGACATTGAATTCCATTTTTTAGCCCATTTCCCCTCCCCCCCCCCCCCACCCCTCCATCTTAACTATATTCCATTGCAGCTGCCTTTGGTCTTCTAAATGTTATAATTTTAAACATTTCTATGATATCGCCTCGTAATGAGCCACACAGTTCCCTCTAGGCCTACATTCAAATCATTGATGTACACAGAATGGATTTTTTTTAACGCACCTCTACCCACCACACTGGACAAAAACTGCTCTTAACTCCTCCTCTCTCTCTTCTCCCTTCTAATCAATCTGTAATCCTCTCCTAATTTTGTATCCTTTGATCTTCTCTAGTAATTGCCTGTGTGGCTTTCCTGAGTTCCATATGCTCTATACCTGTAGCATTTCCCCTATCTACAGTGTCTGTTACCTCCTCAAAGAATTATAAGAAGTTTGTTGTGCTAAATCGGTGCTGGCTACTTTAATTCTCTCTCTAGTAACGTGGCAATTTCATCCTTAATCAGAGGCTTCAAGATGTTCCCTACCGCAGTCAACTGTCTTGTAATTATCTCAATTAGCTGTTTCCTGTGTTTAAATTGGTCACTCTCCAGTCCTCACTCTAGAGCCCTGAAATATAATTTCTAAGCCCTCTGCAATTTACTCCCTCATATTCCAGGATGTATCCTGTCGGGCCCCGAGTACTTTGTCTTCCTTTTAGCTTAACTAATTTATCTGAAATGTTCCTTTTATCCATCACAATATCGCTCATCTTGCTCTCAACCACTTCAGGATTTGTATCGGCTTGAATATCCTTCTCTTTAGGAAAAAACAAAATACTTTAGTAAATCTCTCTGCCAATTTTTGATCATCATTCATAAATTTGACTGGTCTCTCAGGTCCCATCTGGCTTTTAGCAATTCTCTTTTTACTGATACAGGTATACGTGTAAAATACTTTAGTGTCCCTTTCAATGCTTTTTAACATATCTTCTCGTACTCTTTGCTCATCACTATCTTAACCTCTTATTTTCTCATATTCTCCGTTAGTTTTTTCAATATTATTAGTTATACTCCTCCATTTAAATTTTTTCTAATCTCTTTTTATTTATTGATGGCATCGTAAAACTACTAGTAGTTTCCTTCTTTAATGGAATATACTTGTATATAATGGGCAGATCTCCTTGGGTCTGGTGGTCACATTGTGCATACTATGGGACGATTGAGAGGACAGGATGCCATAACCAATTTTTGCTTCAAATATTCCTCTCTTTATACATTGAGTAGTCCCACGACTTCAAAGTTCTTGCCTTCAGTATTTAATTAAAAGTTTGATTTCTTCAGATGAGATGTTAAACCGAAGTCGTGTCTGCTCTCTCGGGTGGATGTAAAAGATCCCACGGCACTATTTCTCCCCGGTGTCTTGGCCAATATTTTATCCTTCAATCAACATCACTAAAAACAGATTATTTGCTCATTATCACATTACTGTTTGTGAGAGCTTGCTTGTGCGCAAATTGGCTGCTAAGTTTTACAACAGTAATTACACTCCAAAAGTACTTAATTGCTGTAAAGCGCTTTGAGACGTCCCGTGGTCGTGAAAGACACTTTAGAAATGCAAGTCGTCTTTCTTTTTATTCTTACCGTTACAATCTTTTTTTTTTTTTTAAAAGTTCCCCTGTTGCTTTTACAGACCTTGGTACCAACTTCTCCTTCAACTAACTTGCTCGTCATCTTTCTAAAATCTGCCCTAAACACATCTTGTGTTCTAATTTTTATAATAATTGTGGTCAGTATTTCCATGGAGCTTATCCACACTTGGCTCATCTACCTGGTCTATTTAATTCCTTGAAAGCAGATCTATCATCGCCTCTGCCCTTGTAGGCCGACTATCGTGCTGGTTGAGGAAGGAGTCCTGTACTTATTGTTGGGCAACTCATTAACAGAAGAACATAAGAACTAGGAGCAGGAGTCGGCCATTTGGCCCCTCGAGCCTGCTCCGCCATTCAATAAGATCATGGCTGGGCTGATCTGATCTTAGCCTCAAGTCCACTTCCCTGCCCGCTCCCCAAAACCCTTGACTCCCTTGGCGTTCAAAACACCCTTGATGTTCAAAAATACTAGTCTCATCCTTACATTAAACAAATTTATAGCCCAAGAAAGATTAAATTCAATTTATATTATTTATTCTGTACGTGAGATGCGGATGGTTATTGGAGGTATCACTGTATTTGGAATGAGATCAAAGGCTTTATCTCCCAGTGTAATATTTAAACAAATAAAAGATTGGGGGGGGGGCTTTAATTGTCACTAAGAATGATGAAAAAGGTTAGAACAAAATTCTTTAGGCAGAGAATTGTTGGAGCATGGAATGCTTTGCCAAATGAGTGATTAAAACAGACTGTTTCATCTTTTAAGGGACAATTTAAGTATTTGAAACTGGCAGATACAGGGCTCTTGGGGTGAGGGCGGGGGGGGGGGGGGGAAGAGAGAGGTTGGGCAGTGGGATTTGCTTTTGATTGCTTTCGAATCAGTGGACCAACATCATCATCATCATCATCATCATAGGCGGTCCCTCGTGTCGAGGTTGTCTTGCTTCCACGCCAAAAAGGGACAAGTTCACAGGTGTTTCAATGAAGGACCTAATATTCTAGGTCCCGAACTACATCCTGAAGGGTGGAAGATGCCTGTGCGTGGATTTTTTTAACGTGTGGTGGCCGTTGCACACCAGCCACCACACGGGCTTGACAGTGGCAAGGATTACCCAAGACGACTGGAGACCAGCTCTGCTGCACGGACCTAGTGCGCGCACATGTCGCAGTGTGGGCTTGCCCGTGCTGCCCCTGGGCCCTCTGCTCTTCTGAACCCCAATCACGTCGCTCCGCAATCTCTCGTCCGCTCCCCTGCCCTCGCCACTCCCCTCCCCCGCCGCCGGACCGGCCTGCGTTCAGCCGCCTGTTGTAAAAGGCCTCTGCTTTAAACCTCTTTGATTCAATGATTCAGTTACCATTAGGAGAATAAGTTTTGTGGACGAGTTTATCAACCAAATTAGCGGTCTATTTCATACTCTTGAAAATCAAAAGAAGTGCCGTTTTGTGGTTTAATGCCCCATTTTACAATTTTTGACTTTTTCTTTCCTCTTTTATTTCCTCCTTTCTCAGTGGGGCTCAGTGGTAGCACTCTTACCTCGGAGAAGATGCGGGTTCAAGCCCCGCTCTAGAAATTTGAGCACACAATCCAGGCTGACATTTCAGTGCAGTACTGAAGGAGTGCTGCACTGTCAAGAGATGTCATTTTAAGGATGAAATTCAATTCCCCATCTGTCTGTAGATAGATATAAAAGATCCAATGACACTTTTCCCTCAAAGAGCAGGGAGTTCTCCTGTGCTTTGGCCCAATTCATCCGTCAAGCAGCACCGCCAGAATCCGATTAGCTGGTCATTTCCATGTCCTTGCTGTTTGTGGGACCGTGCTGTGGATAAGTTGCTGCTACGTTTGCTGACAGTAACTGCACTTTAAAAAGTTATCTACTAGCTCTGAAGCACTTTGGGACTTCTGGAGAATGGGAAAGGATCTATATAAATGCAAGTTCTTCCTTTTACTCTGGATAAGTTTCTAAAGTGGGTATACGTTTGACCGGAATCTACACACCCCAGTACATTGAAATCAATGGGTAATGCTGTAATGGTAACAGTATGATTATTCTTCTTACTTGCTCCAGAGGAGGCACTATGATTTTTAGAAAAATGACAAGAACAAAGCCGCAGATAAAACAATAGACCACAGCTATCAGCCTGGATTGTGTGCTCAAATTTCTGGAGCGGGGCTTGAACCCGCATCTTCTCCGAGGTAAGAGTGCTACCACTGAGCTCCACTGAGAAAGGAGGAAATAAAAGAGGAAAGAAAAAATGTCAAAAAATTGTAAAATGGGGCATTAAACCACAAAACGGCACTTCTTTTGATTTTCAAGAGTGTGAAATAGACCGCCAATTTGGTTGATAAACTCGTCCACAAAACTTATTCTCCTTTGACTAACTGAGCCACGCCATGAGAGATTCAATAGCATGTAAGAAAGAAAGACTTGCATTTATATGGAATCTTTCACAACCTCGATGCCCCAAAGCATTTTGCAGCCAATGAAGTACTTCTGAAGTGTAGTCACTGTTGTAATGTAGGAAACACGGCATTCAATTTGCACACAGCAAGCTCCCACAAACAGCAATGTAATAATCTGTTTTAGTGATATTGATTGAAGGATAAAAATTGGCCAGGACACCGGGAATAACTCCCCTGCTCTTCTTCGAAGTCGTGCCATGAGATCTTTTACGCCCACCTGAGGGGGCAGATGGGGCCTCGGTTTAACGTCTCATCTGAAAGACGGCACCTCCAACAGTGCATCACACACTTTACTCCTCATCATCATAGGCAGTCCCTCGACTCGAGGATGACTTGCTTCCACGCCAAAATGTTCACAGGTGTTTCAATGAAGGACCTAATATGCCAAGTACCGAACTAAATCTTGAAGGGTGGAAGATGCCTGTGCATGGATTTTTTGCACACCAGCAGACTGCTGAGTCAGACCGCCACGCTGTTCCTTCCACTCCCCGGTCTGCTCCGATGGTGCTCGCGGGCCTGGGGCCGAGCAGACTGCTGGAGTGTCCACTGGAGTGTCGGCCTAGATTTTTGTGGACAAGTCTCGAGTGTGACTTGAACCCGCAACCTTCTGACCCAGAGGCGAGAATGAACAGTAGCAATATGCCAGTTAGTTCTTGTGACTCGTTGATAAATGCACGCATTAGAATCAATGCCTATAGATTCTAACACAAGAGTGTTCTCATTTTATAGACTTTTCTGATTGTATATTTGTACCATATAATGTAATAAAATGCCTTCTCTCATTTTTGTAATGCAGCCTTTTCTTTCTGTTGTAGAAAATTCCAAAGGCTGGTTTGATTGGATGCTTCCCACCTTAATCCTCTGGCTGGTGAATGGGGTCATTGTGCTGAGTGTATTTGTTAAACTCTTCATTTACGGTGAACCCATCACACGCCTCCACTCTCAGTCCTCTGTTACATTCTGGAGACATCGCAAGCAAGCAGATCTTGATCTGGCCAGGGTATGAGTTTCATGTGGTTGGAAATGAAGAGAGAGCGTGTAATGATAACCCTGGGAAATATGTTCCGTGTATAGCCTTGTAACGATCTCGGATATAATTCAACTTAGAGTGATACAAAGCATATATTTTTATATGTAGAATAATTAACCGGAGCTTTTGTAAGAATCGTGCCCAAATATCTGGAAGAGTTAGAGATGTTTGCGTGCATGTACGTGTTTTATTTTAACCTCTACTTACCCAACTAATTTAGATACTCAAAGTTTTGTGTTCTGTAGTTGTATGCATGGGGAACTGGATAGAATTAGCACATCTCAATTATTTGATTCTTTGTATTTGCTGTTCTTCATATGAGGCACTTAGTCAGACTAAGGTTTCAGCGGTCAAAGGACATTGTGCTGAGTCACAGGTCCACAGTCAAAAGGAATCTTACTGCAGGCTGTTCAGTGAAGGTCTAGTATATCTCAGTAGGATATTCTAGCCCTAACATATTTTAGATTAGTTGTTAGAAATAGACATAAAACCTGTTGATGAATAATTAAGATCATTGATGGAACCTGGGGTGGGGTAGCCTCGTTCTTTCTTCAGCTTGAATTCTTCCCATTTGGCTCCAGATAGCCATGTAGGATTTACTCTACCAACACCCCCATACCTGCAGCTGAGCGAGTAGGCAAGCTGTTTACTTAGCCACACTGTAACCCGCCCACTTCCCGTTTTAACGGAGGAAGGGCGATGGGTGGACAACCAATCCGCTCTTGGGAGGCGGGTCGGTCATTGAAACCTTTTAATGGTTTAAGCGTGCCTTCATTTTAGCAGAATTTTCATTTTTAACCCATTTAAAGGAGGCAAGAAGGGCCGGATCCATCAGGTAAGTGCCTTTACGGCATTGCTTGTGGGCCACCTCTGCCGCAACATGCTAACCTGTAAACACTCCCCTCACCTCCACAACCTCCCCCACAATCTATAACTCTTCCCTGATTTTACTACCCCCCCCCCCCCCCCACCAATCTCCAATCTCTCCCGCCATCTCTATCTTCGACCTCCCATGATCTTCCGCCCTCCCACGGTTGCCCAATCTACTCCATGTTAAAACTTCATGATGTTTGAGGAAACCCGGGCTTTCTAACCATACCTTTCCCCCCCCCCCCCCCCCCCCCCCCCAACCACCACCTGCTTTAAAACCCCACCCCAGTAAATATTGGGAGCGCTGCCACAGAGACAGTGAAAGGTTGTAATTTTTCAGATTGTATTTATGCAGTCATCCTGAATTCCGTCTGTGAATAAATTATTTTCTTTTGCTTTTTATGTTTATTACCCTTAAGTTACTTACCATAATCTTGGTATTTGTGAAGAATTAAAACATTCTTACTAAGGGTATTAAACTGAGGACTCCCCTTTTTCATGTTATTCTTGCACATTTTTTAAAAAAACAAAAAAAAAGCCAAGTGCATCGTTGTGAACTTGTAGAAAAAGTAAAACTTTTTAAGATTGATAACTAAGAACATAAGAAAATGGTGCAGGAGAAAGCCATACGGCCCCTGGAGCCTGCTCCGCCATTTAATCCGATCAAGGTCTCCGGTCCACTTACCTGCCCGTTCTCCATAACCTCTTATTCCCTTATTGTTTAAGAAACTCTCTATTTCTGTCTTAAATTTATTCAATGTCCCAGTTTCCACAGCTCTGAGGCAGTGAATTCCATAGCTCCACAACCCTCAGAGGAAATTTCTCCTCATCTCTATTTTAAATGGGCGGCCTCTTATTCTAAGATCATGCCCTCTAGTTCTAGTCTCCCCCATCAGTGGAAACATCCTCTCTGCATCCACCTCATAATCTTATAGGTTTCGATAAGATCACCTCATTCTTCTGAATTCCAATGAGTAGAGGCCCAACCTACTCAACGTTTCCTCAAGTCAACCCCCTCATCTCTGGAATCAACCTTGTGAACCTTCTCTGAACTGCCTCCAAAGCAAGTATATCCTTTCGTAAATATGGAAACCAAAACTGCACGCAGTATTCCAGATGTGGCCTCACTAATACCCTGTAAAGCTGTAGCAAGACTTCCCTGCTTTTATACTCCATCCCCTTTGCAATAAAGGCCAAGATTCCATTGGCCTTCCTGATCACTTGCTGTACCTGCATACTATCCTTTTGTGTTTCATGCACAGGTACCTCCAGGTCCTGCTGTACTGTGGCACTTTGCAATCTTTCTCCATTTAAATAATAACTTGTTCTTTGATTTTTTTCTGCCAAAGTGCATATCTCACACTTTCCAACATTATACTCCATCTGCCAAATTTTTTCCTGTCCACGTCCTTTTGCAGATTTTGTATGTTCTCCTCACACGTTGCTTTTCCTCCCATCTTTGTATGGTTGGCAAACTTAGCTACATTACACTCAGTCCCTTCCTCCAAGTCGTTAATATAGATTGTAAATAGTTGGGGTCCCAGCACTGATCCCTGCGGCACCCCACTGGTTACTGATTGGCAACCCGAGAATGAACTATTTATCCCTACTCTATGTTTTCTGCTAGTTAGCCAATCCTCTATCCATGCTAATATATTACCCCCAACCCCGTGAACTTTTATCTTGTGTAGTAATCTTTTATGTGGCACCTTGTCAAATGCTTACTGGAAGTCCAAATATACCACATCCACTGGTTTGAGTCTCTTTGACTTCAATGGAGCTTCATCCATGGCAAATACTATTTGTTTTGAACTGCACTTTTTTAACCTTTATTTTTTAATTTCTTCCCAGTTCTTGTGTCACACACTGTTGACAAGTCGTAAGCAAGTGGCCTGCTTCTCTTGCGTTTAACAAAGGCTGCTAAAGCCAGCTTGTGACTGAATGGTTGAAATGTGCCAGTGTTCTGGTGTGACTTGATCACATGGCAATCAGTAGAGTCAACTGTTCTGCCCTCGACACCTTCTATAAAGTGGATCCTGGCAGGCACACATTGAGTTAGCTACTGGCCTTTTGCAATCTGGGTTTCAAATCGGCCTGAACTGTTAAGATAAAAGTCTACCAGCTATGAGTCCCACGTGAAATTAATTTGTGGAATGGCTTGATAGGGTAGATGCAGAGAGGATGTTTCCCCTAGTGGGGGAATCTAGAACTAGGGGACATAGTTTCACAATCAGGGGTCACCCATTTAAAACGGAAATGAGGAATTTCTTCTGAGGGTCGTGAATCTCTGGCATTCTCTACCCCAGAAAACTGGAAGCTGGGTCATTGAATATATTTAAGGTGGAGATATACAGATTTTTAAACTATAAGTGAGTCGAAGGTTATGGGGAGTGGGCAGGGAAGTGTTGAGGCCATGATCTTATTGAATGACGGAGCAGGCTCGAGGAGCCAAGTGGCCGACTCCTCCTATTTCGTATGTTCTTATGAATCTCCAGTCAATTCCAAGTTGGCATCGGCTCGCCGTGTAAAACAGCCCCTAATTTGGCAATCCCCACTCGGAGGCCACAGGAAGGCTGGTGCTGGAAATGGAACAAAATATCATCCTGGTGCGATAGAGATGCTCCTGAGATGGGGAAAGCATTGTTTGGCAGAGTGGCTGGAGCTGTATTCTGCTGCTTACCATAATAATCTGAAATGGAACCTTGTTTATGGGATTCTGGCACCAGATGCTGTGTCCCAGAACAATCGGCTGCTCAGATTGTTAACGCAAGATAAAAGGGCATTACATACAGTGCCGTGGGACCCGCTAATTGATTAGTTAGAATGTATTTGTTGTAAGGATTGTTCTTGGTCCGATTTTAATAAAGTGCCCATGGAGACCAGGAATATGTCAGTAATCACATTATATGACTTGACTGAGAGTTCATGATTGAGTCAGGAATTTGTTTTTCGTTACAGGGTGCCTTTCCTGCTGCTGCAAGCAACTTGCAGACATGTTTGTTGGCACTGGGACGAGCACTGCCTGCCTCCCGGTTAGACCTGGCCTGTAGCCTCTGCTGGAATATCATCCGGCACAGCGTCCAGAAGCTGGTGTTTACGCGCTGGCTGCTGAAGTGGACAAGAGGGTTTCGGCAAGAGGCACAGCTTCAAGAAGAGGCCAAAATGAGTGCACGTGATGCTGCGCTGGTGTATCATAAACTGCATCAACTGCAGTTGACAGGTACAGCAATATATTTCATCATTAGAATCTTGGTGTAGAATGAGGCCATTTGGCCCGTTGTGTCTGTGGCACATCCTTGAAGGAGCAAGCCAATTAATCCCACTCCTCTGCTCTTTCCCCACAGCCCTTCAACTTTTTCCCCTTCAAGTATGTCTCCAGCTCCCTTTGAAAGTTACTATTGAATCTCCTTCCATCACGCTTTCAGGCAGTGCATTACAGATCATAACTTTTTGCGTTTTTAAAAAACAAAAATTAATTAATTCTGCTCTCCCCTCTCCCTTAAATCGGTGTCCTCCGGTCACCAACCCTCCTGCCAGTGGAAACAGTTTCTGAAACTATCAAACACTTCATGATTTTGATCACCACTCTTAAATCTCATCTTGGCCTTCTCTGCTCCAAGGAGAACAATTGCAGCTTCTCTAGTTTCTCCATATAACTGGAGTCTCTCATCCCTGGTACCATTCGAGTAAATCTCCTCTGCATCCTTTCCAAGGCCTTGATATCATTCCTAAAGTGTGGTGCCCAGAATTAGACATAATACTCCAACCAGTGATTTATAAAGGTTTAGCATAACATTATGCCTCTATTTATAAAGCCAAGGATCCCGTATGCTTTTTTAACAGCCTTCTCAACTTGCCCTGCCATCTTCAAAGATTTCTGTACACAAGCCGTCAGGTCTCTGTTCCTGCACCTCCCTTTAAAATAGTACCAGTTAGTTAATACTTATTATTCATTCCAAAACTCATCACTCTTGCATAATTTCTTAACTCCTGAATTGTGAAGAATCTCTTCAGCATGGGCTTAGGTTTCTGGCTGATGCTCCAATTCAAGCAAGTGTTTTTATGAATTTATGAGTCCGATGCTGGCTTGTGTTCATTAGGTCAGCTGTTTTGTAACTGCTCCTGTTTTGATTGGGGGCTGGCAGCTGAATGGATGCTGCCATCGCAGAACTGACTGTAGTAGGTGATTGAAGTGACGAGCAGACCTTGAACAGTTGACGAGGAATTTCTCCATTACTTCTCCTCAATCCGGTCATTGGAATAACATCTGACATCGGAAAAATGATTTAAATTATGAATGTATATAAAAACATATAAAATTCTGATGGGATTGGACAGATTAGATGTAGGAAGAATGTTCCCGATGTTGGGGAAGTCCAGAATCAAGGGTCACAGTCTAAGGATAAGGGGTAAGCCATTTAGGACCGAGATAAGGAGAAACTTCTTCACTCGGAGAATTGTGAACCTGTGGAATTCTACCACAGAGAGTTTTGAGGCCAATTCGTTAGATATATTCCAATTTGTATTGAGCAATTTTGAATGAAGATGTGTAAACTGGAGTGGAGACATAACTCACAAAGCAGAACAAGCCCGCGCGGTTAGCGTGATGTCAGCCAGTCTCAGTTAGATGTGGTCCTTACGGCCAAAGGGATCAAGGGGTATGGAGAGAAAGCAGGAATGGGGTACTGAAGTTGCATGATCAGTCATGATCATATTGAATGGTGGTACAGGCTCGAAGGGCTAAATGGCCTACTCCTGCTATGTTTCTGTGCAATACAGTTATTTTGATCGTCACCATATGTTCCATCTGATTACTTAAGTGGCAAGTTAGAGCTGAACTCCTGTGGCGACAAAGTGCTAATAATTAGTGGTAGATTAACTAATCATTGACCTCATTGCTGTTTGTGGGACCTTGCTGTGTGCAAAACAGCTGCTGTATTCGCCTCCATAGCAACAGTGCCTGCCCTTCAAAGTCAGTCAGTCATTCATGTGATTTGTTAGACTGGTACCAGGATTGAGGGATCAGTTACGTGGATAGACTTGCGAAGCTGACGTTGTTCTCCTTGGAGCGGAGAGGGTTAAGAGGCAATTTGATAGTGTTCAATGTCATGAATGGTTTTGATAAGAGTAAATCTGGAGAAACTGTTTCCAGTGACGGTGGTAAGCAGAGGACACAGATTTAAGGTGATTGGCCAAAGAACCAGAGGCGACATGAGGGAAAATATATTTACGCAACGAGTTGTTGTTATCTCAAATGCACTGTCTGAAAGGGTGGTGGAAGGAGATTCAATAATAATATTAAAAAGAGAATTGGATAAATACTTGAGGGGGAAAAAATAACAAGGCTATTTGGAAAGAGCAGGGGAGTGGGATTAATTGGCTAGCTCTACCAAAGAGCCGGCACAGGCATGATGGACAAAATGGCCTCCTTCTGTGCTGTATCATTCTATAGTACAGTATTAGGCAGTCCCCCGTATCGAGGATGACTTGCTTCCACACCAAAAAGGGATGAGTTCACAGGTGTTTCCATGAGGGACCTGACATTTTAGGTCCCAAACTACATATTGAAGGGTGGAAGACAGACATAGACGTTACAAAAACAGGCCATTCAGCTCAACCAGTCCGATTCGACATTTACTCTCTGCACGAGCAAATTTACCCAGCCTGTTCTTTTATTCCTTCATCCATCTAGCAATCTAATCTTGAATGGTGACACAGTTTCTATCTCGAGCATTGACCTTTGAAGCGAATACCGCAACCTCCAACACTGTATTTTTTTTTAAGTTTCTCTTGCTTTCTCTTCTAAATCTCTTGCATTTAATATTTTATCTACGGCCCCTTGATCTCGATTACTGAAAACAGACAACTTCTATTTACCCCATCCCACCCTTTCATAATGTTAAACATTTCTATCGTGTTGCCCTGTAATCTGTGTTGTCCAAATGAAAAAATATTGTATTTGTATTTCCTCATAGCAGGGAGCATTTTAGTGAATCTGCATTGTACACTCTCCAAAACCTCAATATGCTTCTTATAGTGTGGAGCCCAATACTGCACGGAGTACTCTAATTGAGGTCTTGTTGAGGTTTTATATTGGCTCTTCATTACCTCTTGGCCTGTATATTCTGTACCTCTTGAGACTAAAGACCAGAATTTCATTAATCTGATCAACCTGAGATGCTGCCCTTCATCTCCGTGATCTTGTGCCCCAAAATCTTTCTGCTCTTCCACAGCACGAAGCCTATTTCCATTCAGAGTATACATACTCCTGTTCATTTTTTCTTTTAATCCAAAATGTATCTTCTCACACTTACTGACATTGAATTCCATTTTAGCCCATTAACCTTTTTTGTAGTACTTTGCAGATTATGGGGCAATTCTAGACTATGTTTCTATGACTTGACTACTCCAACGCACTTCTGGCCGGCCTCTCGCATTCTACCCCACGTTAACTAGAGGTGATCGTGTCCCATGTCCTAATTCACACTAAGTCCCACTCACCCATCACCCCTGTGCTCGCTGACCTACATTGACTCCCGGTTAAGCAACGCCTCAATTTCAAAATTCTCATTCTTATTTTCAAATCCTTCCATGGCCTCGCCCCTCCAGCCAGCCCCACAACCCCCCCTGCCATGTCTGCAGTCCTCTAATTCTGTCCTCTTGGGCATCCCTGATTATAATCGTTGAAGCATTGGCAGCCGTGCCTTCTGTTGCCTGGGTCCCAAGCTTTGGAACTCCCTCCCTAAACCTCGCAACCTCTACCTCTCTCTCCTACTTCAAGATGCTCCTTAAAACATACCTCTTTGACCAAGCTTTTGGTCACCTGCGCTAATTTCTACTTACGCAGCTCATGCCAAATTTTTTATCTCGTAATACTCCTGTGAAGCGCCTTGGGACGTTTCATTACGTTAAAGGTGCTATATAAATACAAGTTGTCGTTGATAAAATTGCTTAAAATTATGAAAGGATTGAACGGGGCAGCTTTCAGATGTCCTGAGACACACTAGAGTTCCTTCTTTAGCCCGCCCTTTGCCTGTAAGCCATTGATTATTTAATTTTTATATAGGTAAAATTGCTTTTCTCTTTCCTTATTCCTGGGATGAGAGGGTTTTCCCACAAGGAGAGATTGAGTAGATTGAGCCAATACACTCTGGAGTTTAGAAGAATGAGAGGTGATCTCATTGAAACATAAGATTCTGAGGGGGATTGACAAGATAGATGTTGAGGGGTGGCTTCCCCTGGCTGGAGAGTTTAGAATTAGGGGGCAGAGTCTCAGGATAAGGGGTCGGCCACTTAAGTCAGAGACGAGGTGGAATTTCTTCACTCAGGGTTGTGAATCCTTGGAATTCTCTACCCCAAAGGGCTGTGGATGCTGAATCATTGAATATATTCAAGGGTGAGATCGATAGATTTTTGGACTCTTGAGGTAATCAAGGGATATGGGGATCAGGCGGGAAAGTGGAGTTGAGGTCAAAGATCAGCTACGATTTTAATGAATGGCTCGAGGGGCCGTAAGGCCTACTCCTGCTCCTAATTCTTATGTTTTAAAGTTATGTTCTTTAAAGTTCCATACACACAGCTGAAGCAGCAAATGTTAAGTTAATGGGAATACTTTCTCTTTCCTCCCTTTTAATATAGATAAACTGGTGCAGAGTCCCGTACGTGCCGTAAACCTGGCTCTGTCTGCGGTTAACCTGATGGAGTGCGCCGAGGAGAAAATCCCACAAAACCTCATGGCGGAAATCTACGTAACTGCGGCCATTTGCCTAAAAACCAGCTTTGGCGGCAAGCTCTCCTTCTTGGCGGTAAGTAGATACTTAGTGCTATGCATTGGGTTATTACAGGTAGGTGTAGTAAGGGTAAGTAATTATCAGTATCTGTCAGAATATACTGTTCATGCAGTTCTGATGTTCAGCTTCCAGGCGGGAGATCAATGGGATCTGGATACGGCAGACTAGCAGGAGTTTAGCTGCCTGCGCCTTTTCAATAATTTAAAAAAAATGCAAAATGTACCTGCATATGTGGAGAGTATGGTTAGTTAATCGAAGCAGACCAATCAGATGCTGAAACCTTGCTCTGTGACACCAGAGGACATCCACTCTGCTATACTGGATAATGCACAGTGTGGGGTTGATACTAACTAAGACATATAAAGCAGGAGGTTGCAGATTCACTTGCAGTTATGATGAAAGGTCATTGATCTGAAACGTCGACTCTTTGGGGGCGAAATTCAGTTCCGCCCCGCCTGCAGTAACATGGGCAGATGGGGGAGGAGGGGGGGAGAAATCTCCCGGGGACACAGCCACTGCCTTGTTTGTGTGTACAGGATGTTGTGATCTCGCACGTGCTCTTATCTTCCAGAAGGTAGACTGCTCAACACTCTAAGGAGACGAGGCCAATTGCAAACCGGCAAGCTAATTTATTTTCCATACAATGTATAAATAAACTAATAAATTACGCAAGCATACCCCTAGAGTGTCAGCCTTGGTTCAGTGGTCGTACTCTCGCCTCTGAGTCAGAAGGTAATTTGGGTTCAGGAGACTTGAGCACATAATCTGGGCTGACATTTCAATGGAGTACCAAGGGAATGCTACATTACCGGAGGTGCATTTTTTTGGAAAGCGATGTTAAACCGAGGTCACATCCGCCTGTGCAGGAGGATGTAAATGATCACATGGCACTATTCAAAGCGATGGGAGTTTCCTGGTGTCCTGGCTGACATTATTCTAATGGGCAATTTTCCACCTTGTCGGGTATGTATTGGTATCCTAGCTACACGGGAGTACTTGACCAGGGAAGTGGCTAGCTCAGGTGTGCAGTTCTTGAACACTACAGCTGACACAATGTCAGACTCCATAGGCTTCACTGTGTCCTGTGCACTCAGCTGCTTTTTAACGTCACATGGACTGAACTGCATTGGATGAGCACTGGTGTTTATGATGGCGGCAACCTCTGGCGCAAGTCCTTGTAACCAGTAACTGGCTCTAGATCTTGTCAAATAACAAGTAGGAGCCAGTGAAGTTGACTGAGAGGCAGGCTTGCAAGCTGCACTGCCAGTGCGGAGCCTCGGGTGACAAAGATACAGCTATAACTCTAAAGCCCTGGTTCTTCAACCTGCACTCGCCAACAGAGGAGCATTGTGAAATTATCCCTTTACTATGGAAGTTCTCGACAATTATTTCTACATATTCCAAGATTTTACAAACTAAACTTTGTTTTTTTTAAACTGGGACTAAGCAGTACATGGTTTCGCAAATCCGTGTTCGTCAGATTGTATCTTATTTATTTCCTTTCCATTTGTAGCGCTACTTTTTGCGTCAAGCCCAGCGAGTTTGCCAGTCCCCTGGTGGTTCTGAGCCCGGCACCCGGCACTGGCTTTTACATCCTCTGGGGTGCCAGTTCTTTGTGGACTGTGATTGGTCTCTTAAATCTGCTCCGAGAGAAAGTCTCTTCAGCTCCCTGAGGAACCCAGGTAAGGAATGCCAACCAAGGACCCAGTTATAGCAGTGTCCTGAGCAAACTGACCAACTTCCCTCCCCGAAGAATTCAACTGGCTCACTGCTTCAGTAATTACACCACCGTTTTTTATTGAGAAATTGAGATGAAGGACCAAGACCCATTTTCCAGGAACTAGGGTTTAAGAGTAAGAATAAAAGGCAAAGTAAATCAGAAATGAGTGATTCTGTGCAACCATACTTGGTTTAAAGATGCCTGAAGATTTGTGGGAGGAAGGATATATTTTGGGGGGTGGGGCCAGTGAAGTGGGAAGCTTTTATTGACTGGTGCAATGCATGAAAGGCCGTATGGTATACTCCTGCTCCTATATCTTATGACTGGGTCATGATGCTCTCCCCTCAGAATCCCACCATTACTCTGTCCGGAAAATTCAGTTCATTAGTTCATTAGTTGATTAGTTCAGATCTGTCCAAAAAAGGACAGCGCAGTACATTAGGACACCCAGTATTTATTCCCTCATATTGATAGGACAGAGGCTCAGCCCCACCTCCCTTCTTTATCGATGACTTGACATTTTGGCAGAGATCTGGGACCAGAGTAGTTACCTGCCCTTCTCATGGTAGATGACACATGGCCAAACGGAACACTGGTGAAAAACGGGACAGCAATTTGGCAAGTAAAGACACAGAGAAACTGATGTGGCTGAAACAATAGAAAGAGATGGTATGGCGAGAAAGCAGGAATGGGGTACTGAAGTTGCATGTTCAGCCATGAACTCATTGAATGGCGGTGCAGGCTCGAAGAGCCGAATGGCCTACTCCTGCACCTCTTTTCTATGTTTCTATGAGACCACAGTATAAACCATACACTGACATAAGAACATAAGAAATAGGAGCAGGAGTAGGCCATTATGCCCCTCGAGCCTGCTCCGCCATTTAATAAGGTCATGGCTGATCTGGACTCTGCTCCACTTCCCCGCCTACTCCCCATAACCCCTTATCCCCTTATCATTTAAGAAACTGTCTTAAATTTATTTAATGTCCCAGCTTCCACAGCTCTCTGAGGCAGCGAATTCCACAGATTAACAACCTTCAGAGAAGAAATTTCTCCTCATCTCTGTCTTAAATGGGCAGCCCCTTATTCTAAGATCATTCCCTCTAGTTCTAGTCTGCCCTATCAGTGGAAACATCCTCTCTGCATCTTCCTTCTCAAAATCCCTCATAATCTTATATGTTTCAATAAGATCACCTCTCATTCTTCTGAATGCCAATGAGTAGAGGCCCAACCTACTCCACCTTTCCTCACAAGTCAACCCTCCCAACCCCGGAATCAACCGAGTGAACCTTCTCTGATCTGCCTCCAAAGCAAGTATATCCTTTCGTAAATATGGAAACCAAAACTGTACGCAGTATTCCAGGTGTGGCCTCACCAGCTATATAGCTGTAGCAAGACTTCCCTGCTTTTATACTCCATCCCCTTTGCAATAAAGGCCAAGATACCATTGGCCTTCCTGATCACTTGCTGTACCTGCATACTATCCTTTTGTGTTTCATGCACAAGTACCTCCAGGTCCTGCTGTACTGCGGCACTTTGCAATCTTTCTCCATTTAACTTGCTCTTTGATTTTTTTTTTCTGTCAATGTGCATGACCTCACACTTTCCAACATTATACTCCATCTGCCACATTTTTACGCACTCACTTAGCCTGTCTATGGCCTTTGGCAGATTTTTTGTGTCCTCCTCACAAATTGTTTTTCCTCCCATCTTTGTATCGTCAGCAAACTTGGCTACGTTACACTCAGTTCCTTCCTCCAAGTCGTTTATATAGATTGTAAATAGTTGGGGCCCCAGCACTGATCCCTGTGGCACCCCACTAGTTACTGGTTGCCAACTAGAGAATGAACCATTTATCCCGACTCTGTTTTCTGTTAGTTAGCCAATCCTCTATCCATGCTAATATATTACCCCCAACCCACTTGAGTCCCCTATCGATCCAGGTAAACATGACTGAAGGCACTCCTTCTGTGTTACTCAACGAGGTGAGCTTGTTGCATTAATGTCGTCCGATACAACCTAGTATATAACTTGTATTACCCGTAATATTCCCTGTCCTATCCTTTAACTGAAATGGCTATTTGTGATCGAGTATTATTGCAATTTGTGACTTTTTTTTCTCTTGCAGTTGATCCAGTAGCCCAGGTGAATCAGGCGTTTTGTGAAAATCTGCTTGAGAAAGCTGTATACTCGCTGGTCAAGCCTGAGACTGAGGAGGCTGGGTATGTTCAGTGGCCTCACTGGTCTGATATATACGGTTGCCGTGGGGTGGGGTTAAAAGGGTTAGACAGATGCTAGTGAATTTAATGTATTGTGCAGAAACCAGTTCTGGCACACACTAAACGGTGATTGGTTTTACGAAAATTCCGTCATTCTGGGTTACAGTGTTGGCGGAGGAATGTGACTCAAATATAACATTTTCCAGTGTCTACATAGGAAATAATTGATGTCAGTCTAGCCTTTATTTTTACAAAATGATGCATGATTGAAGTTTTGGTTGGTTGTTCAGTCCTGACTTGAACCCGGCACCAATATAAAATGTCTCTCATAATCTTGTACAGAAGTTTCAATTCTGAATACAGCCGTTCAAAATTGCCATCTGAGGAACAAACAGGTGGATCGTCATAAGATTTGGAGTCTTCAAATTCTCCCTTGGCGTCACTCCACTCTACCTCTGTAATTTCCTCCAGCTCTTTGCATACATGCGCTCTGTTCCTCCAACTCTGGTGCAGCGGTCGTCGTCCCCCTCCCCCATCACCAACAATTGGTGGCAGAGCCTTCAGCCACCACAATCATAAGAACATAAGAATTAGAAGCAAGAGTTGGCTATTCGGCCCCTCGAACCTGCTCTTCCATTCAATGGAGATCATGGCTGATCTTCTACCTCAACTCCACATTCTGCCCTTGGTTCCCTTAATATCCACTCCTGTACTTTGGAATTATCTTCTCTAAACCTCTTCGCCTCACTATCTGTCTCGCCATTTTCAAAACTTAACTTTTTGACTGGGCCTTCGACCTTGCCCGCTACCTTCTCCTACACCTCGCTCGTGTCCTGTCAAGCAGCTTGAAATTTTCTTTGTTGCGAGAAGGACACTATGTCAATGTAATGTGAACAAAAGCAAAATCTGATATAAAAGCAGAAAATACTGGAAACACTGGTCAGGTAGCATCTGTGGAGACAAGTTAACGATTCCAGTGCGGACCCATCGTCCGAATTGGAAGATAGTGTCGAGCCATTCTGACAAAGGCTCCACACATGAAACGATGCTGCCTGGCCTGTAAGTGTTTGCAGCATTTTCTGGTTTTGTTCTATATAAATATAAGTTGTTGTTGAGTAAACTTAATCAGTTTTTCCCCCATGATTTTTTATCAATGGTTTTGAGGTGCTAATATCACCTGATCGCTAGTTTTAGCACCAGGAGATTTTAAGCACCGCGATACCTATATTGAATTTTAGCACCCGAAGAGTAGAGTGGAGCGCAAAGGGAAGTGTTCCACACTTTTAAGGTGCTTAGCTGGAAGTGCTACTGAAGTTCTGGTGCTAACGTACCGGTATCCGGGTGCTCAAAGAGAAGGTTAGCTGTAAAAAATGAAAACTTAATTAACATTACAATTCAAACAATTAACACATCAGCAACATCAAATACGGTACAATCAATGCACGTAAAGTTAAATAAAATCTCTCAAACTTGCCTTATACATTGATCCCTTCCATTAGCACCCCGGGACAGCTGTGAACACCGGCTTTTCTGGCGTTATTAGCGCCAGAACATAAGAACATAAGAATTAGGAGCAGCAGTAGGCCATCTAGCCCCTCGAGCCTGCTCTGCCATTCAACAAGATCATGGCTGATCTGGCCGTGGACTCAGCTCCACTTACCCGCCCACTCCCCGTAACCCTTAATTCCCTTATTGGTTAAAAATCTGTCTATCTGTGATTTGAATACATTCAATGAGATAGCCTCAACTGCTTCCCTGGGCAGAGAATTCCACAGATTCACAATCCTCTGGGAGAAGAAATTCCTTCTCAACTCGGTTTTAAATTGGCTCCCCCGTATTTTGAGGCTGTGCCCCCTAGTTCTAGTCTCCCCGACCAGTGGAAACAACCTCTCCGCCTCTATCTTGTCTATCCCTTTCATGATTTTAAATGTTTCTATAAGATCACCCCTCATCCTTCTGAACTCCAACCCAGTCTACTCAATCTATCATCAGAAGGCAACCCCCTCATCTCCGGAATCAGCCTAGTGAATCGTCTCTGTACCCCCTCCAAAGCCAGTATATCCTTCCTTAAGTAAGGTGACCAAAACTTCACGCAGTACTCCAGGTGCGGCCTCACCAATACCCTGTACAGTTGCAGCAGGACCTCCCTGCTTTTGTACTCCATCCCTCTCGCAATGAAGGCCAACATTCCATTTGCCTTCCTGATTACCTGCTGCACCGCAAAAGAGTTTCATGCACAAGGACCCCCAGGTCCCTCTGCACCTCAGCATGTTGTAATTTCTCCCCATTCAAATAATATTCCCTTTACTGTTTTTTTTCCCCCAAGGTGGATGACCTCACACTTTCCGACATTGTATTCCATCTGCCAAACCTTAGCCCATTCGCTTAACCTATCTAAATCTCTTTTCAGCCTCTCTGTGTCCTCTACACAACCCGCTTTCCCACTAATCTTTGAGTCATCTGCAAATTTTGTTACACTACACTCTGTCCCCTCTTCCAGGTCATCTATGTATATTGTAAACAGTTGTGGTCCCAGCTCCGATCCCTGTGGCACACCACTAACCACTGATTTCCAACCGGAAAAGGACCCATTTATCCCGACTCTCTGCTTTCTGTTCGCCAGCCAATTCTCTATCCATGCTAATACATTTCCTCTGACTCCGCGTACCTTTATCTTCTGCAGTAACCTTTTGTGTGGCACCTTATCGAATGCCTTTTGGAAATCTAAATACACCACATCCATCGGTATACCTCTATCCACCATGCTCGTTATATCCTCAAAGAATTCCAGTAAATTAGTTAAACATGATTTCCCCTTCATAAATCCATGCTGCGTCTGCTTGATTGCACTATTCCTATCTAGATGTCCCGCTATTTCTTCCTTAATGATAGTTTCAAGCATTTTCCCCACTACAGATGTTAAACTAACCGGCCTATAGTTACCTGCCTTTTGTCTGCCCCCTTTTTTAAACAGAGGCGTTACATTAGCTGCTTTCCAATCCGCTGGTACCTCCCCAGAGTCCAGAGAATTTTGGTAGATTATAACTAATGCATCTGCTATAACTTCCGCCATCTCAGACCAGGGGACTTGTCTACCTTGAGTCCCATAGCCTGTCCAGCACTACCCCCCTAGTGATAGTGATTGTCTCAAGGTCCTCCCTTCCCACATTCCTGTGACCAGCAATTTTTGGCATGTTTTTGTGTCTTCCAATGTGAAGACGGAAGCAAAATAATTGTTTAAGGTCTCAGCCATTTCCACATTTCCTATTATTAAATCCCCCTTCTCACCTTCTAAGGGACCAACATTTACTTTAGTCACTCTTTTCCGTTTTATATATCTGTAAAAGCTTTTACTATATGTTTTTATGTTTTGCGCAAGTTTACCTTCGTAATCTATCTTTCCTTTCTTTATTGCTTTTTTAGTCATTCTTTGCTGTTGTTTAAAATTTTCCCAATCCTCTAGTTTCCCACTAACGTTGGCCACCTTATACGCATTGGTCTTTGATTTGATACTCTCCTTTATTTCCTTGGTTATCCACGGCTGGTTATCCCTTCTCTTACCACCCTTTTTCACTGGAATATATTTTTGTTGCGCACTATGAAAGAGCTCCTTAAAAGTCCTCCACTGTTCTTCAATTGTGCCACCGTTTAGTCTGTGTTTCCAGTCTACTTTAGCCAACTCTGCCCTCATCCCACTGTAGTCCCCTTTGTTTAAGCATAGTACGCTCGTTTCTGACACAACTTCCTTACCCTCAATCTGTATTACAAATTCAACCATACTGTGATCACTCATTCCGAGAGGATCTTTTACTAGGAGATCGTTTATTTTTCCTGTCTCATTACACAGGACCAGATCTAAGATAGCTTGCTTCCTTGTAACATACTGTTCTAAGAAACAATCCCATATGCATTCTATGAATTCCTCCTCCAGGCTACCCCGTGCGATTTGAGTTGACCAATCGATATGTAGGTTAAAATCCCCCATGACTACTGCCGATCCTTTTTCACATGCCTCCATTATTCCCTTGATTATTGCCCGCCCCACCGTGAAGTTATTATTTGGGGGCCAGGCAGTAAGGCAGGCGATAACATTCAAGTTGGCTTCTGGAGCGCAACATTCCTTGGCGCTAAGTATTAGCACTGCCGCTAAAACCCTATTCAAGTTGGCGAGAGGTGCTAACATCGCTGCGCCCAGACGAGAACCCTTTTTAGCGCCACTCGCAAGCGTTAACAAGTGGCGCTAAGCTGTTCAATTTTTCTCCCCATATCTTTAATAAAATGCTTACGCTGGATCATTAAGTTCCTGATTTTGTATTTTATAATATATTAACCAAGGTGTATCATCTGTTGCAGGAAGTTCTCTAATGCCTTTGAGTACTTGCAGTTACTTAACACTTGCGCTGACGCAGCCAGGAGTTTGACGCAGGCATTCGCCATTGAATCCAGTCTGAGAACAACCACAGGTGAGAATATACGTGGAATGATCTGATTTTGGGATATCTTGACTTCAGTAATTTTAAAATGAGTGAAAGAATAGTTTTTTTTTAAAGCAGTGGAATTGAAAACGGCCATTCTACCCATCACATCCACTCCCTCCATAGACTAGGTACATTCTTGATGGTCAAAGGCCTTAGCAGTTCTTATAGAAATTAATTTTCAGAATGTTTTCCTTTTTCTGTTTTTCCCCCTGCCCATGTAGTGAACAACTAAAATTAGTAGATTTTCTTATTTATACAACATGTGATTTCCCTACAGTACACTAACCCCAATTTCTTTCCACACTCCCTCCTTGGCCACCATTTCCGATAGCTAATAAGACCAGAGTTCGCAACTACTGTAGGTAGGTGAACCCGCACCTTTCTCTTTCCTCTAATTCCAGAATCCTACCTGAACCCATCCAGGTGGGATAAAAATGGTCAAGGCTCAGTATTCTTTGAACTGTTTATTATACTACGGATAACAAACATCACTGCACTGTTCCCTTTAACTTCAAACAGTAACTTTACCTTCAAACTCTACTGAACCCCAGCGGTCACCCTTGGGAGCATGTTTCCATATGTGCGGTTGACCAAGACTGCCTGCAGTTGCCTTGCTAAAGTTCGTCCCTAAACACACCCCTTTTATAATACAAAGGTCCTACCCATGACAATGAATGATGCAATCCCCCCTTTGATGTACCATTTGATCACCTCCCCACACTGGGCAAAGAAATGTCTGCCTTCTGTTCGATGTTCAACCATTATCACACACTGACAAATTTGCTGGAACTCTTTGAGGATGTAACAAACAGGTTGGATAGAGGGGAACCAGTGGATGTCGTGTATTTGGACTTCCAGAAGGCATTTGACAAGGTGCCACATAAAAGGTTACTGCACAAGATAAAAGTTCATGGGGTTGGGGGTAATATATTAGCATGGATAGAGGATTGGCTAACTAACAGAAAACAGAGAGTCAGGATAAATGGTTCATTCTCTGGTTGGCAATCAGTAACTAGGGGGTGCCGCAGGAATCGGTGCTGGGACCCCAACTATTTACAATCTATATTAACGACTTGGAAGAAAGGACTGAGTGTAACGTAGTCAAGTTTGCTGACGATACAAAGATGGGAGGAAAAGCAATGTGTGAGGAGGACACAACAAATCTGCAAAAGGACATAGACAGGCTAAGTGAGTGGGCAAAAATGTGGCAGATGGAGCATAATGTTGGAAAGTGTGAGGTCATGCACTTTGGCAGAAAAAAAGTTTTGGTTTCCATTTTTACAAAAGGATATACTTGCTTTGGAGGCAGTTCAGAGAAGGTTCACTAGGTTGATTCTGGAGATGAGGGGGTTGACTTATGAGGAAAGGTTGAGTAGGTTGGACCTCTACTCATTGGAATTCAGAAGAATGAGAGATGATCTTATTGAAATGTATAAGATTATGAGGGGGCTTGACAAGGTGGATGCAGAGAGGATGTTTCCACTGATGGGGGAGACCAGAACTGGAGGGCATGATCTTGGAATAAGAGGCGAAGATGCCGACCATTTAAAACTGAGATGAGGAGAAATTTCTTCTCTCAGTAAATGTGTAGAATTCGCTGCCTCAGAGAGCTGTAGAAGCTGGGACATTGAATAAATTGAAGATAGAAATAGACAGTTTCTTAAACGATAAGGGGTTATGGGGAGCGGGCAGGGAAGTGGAGTTGAGTCCATGATCAGATCAGCCATGATCTTATTGAATGGCAGAGCAGGCTCGAGGTGCCGTATGGCCTACTCCTGCTCCTATTTCATATGTTCTTAAACTGTTTTTGATGGGGAGTTTCAGGTCTATTATGGGTTTTTCACTCCTGCAACCAAGTTGACATTAGCATTTCAAACGGGTGAGGCGACCACTCCAGACTTGGTGGGGCTGTAGTCATTACCTGTCCTGTCATTGTGTAGTCTGCCTGCATTTCGTTCCTGCTGGCAGCAGCAGCATCATCATAGGAAGTCCCTCAACATCAAGGAACACTTGCTTCCACTCAGTGAGTTCTCAGGTGACTGTACAGTCCAAAGCGAGAATTGCAGTCTCTGTCACAGGTGGGACAGACAGTGGTTGAAGGAAAGGGCGGGTGGGGAGTCTGCTTTGCCGCACGCTCCTTCCGCTGTCTGCGCTTGGTTTCTGCATGCTCTCGACGACGAGACTTGGTACTCAGAGCCCTCCTGGATGCTCCTCCTTCCACTTTGGGCGGTCTTGGGCCAGGGATTCCCAAGCGCCGGTGGGGATGTTGCACTTTATCAAGGATGCCTTGAGGGTGTCCTTGTAACGCTTCCTCTGCCCACCTGGGGCTTGCTTGCCGTGTAGGAGTTCCAAGTCGAGCGCTTGCTTTGGGAGTCTCGTGTCGGGCATGCGGACGATGTGGCCCGCCCAATGGAGCTGGTTGAGTGTGGTCAGTGCTTCAATGCTGGGGATGTTGGCCTGAGCGAGAACACTGACGTTGGTACGTCTGTCCTCCCAGGTGATTTGCAGCATGTTAACCCTTTAACTGTCACCTTACTTTAAGTTAAAGGCGTCTTCCTGCAGACCTGACTACACTTCATAGAAGCCACTTGGAATAACTGTGTCGCATGTTCTTCAACCTTTAGGAAGAATGCTTTGCACAAAAACCTAAAACATATATTTTATATTTATACAAGCAACTTATAACCATTTTGCATTAGAATAAAGTCATTGCTTGCATCACTAAATTGATCCTTCCTCGCATTGTCAGGTCCGGACCCTGTGAGTAAGTGGTGGACGTTGATTGTTACATTTGCTGTGCACTGGCTTCAGGGTGACGATTCGACAGCAAAGGGGCTGTTCACTGAAGTGGAACGAATCCCCAAATCATTGCAGATGTCTGAGTAAGTCGGCACTTCTCATTCTCCCGAATCACGGGCGGCTAAAGGATGATGCTTTTAAGCAGCGGTAAATGATTTTGGAGATCTGAAATAATTCTCTTCCATAAATAAATGGAGTCTCGTTATAAGAATGTTCCACTTTAATGGAAAGCCCTTCACCAAAGCAGTTGTCATTTTCATAAACATGGGGACAGGAGGCGGCCATTCAGCCCCTCGAGCCTGTTCTGCCATTCAGTTAGATCATAGCATTTCTGTATCTTGACCCCATTTATCCGCCTTGGCTCTGTAACCTTTACTGCCCTCGCCTAACAAAAATCTATCAATCTGTTTTGAAATGTTCAATTGACCACCCCACCCCCCCACCCCCCTCTGCCCCACACCAGCCTCAACAGTTTTTGGGGGAGAGAGTTCCAGATTTCCAACATGCTTTGTGTGAAGAAGTGCTTCCTGGCATCATCCCTGAATGGCCTGGCTCTAATTTTAAGGTTATTCCCTTTGTTCTGGACTCTCCCACCAGAGGAAATTGTTTCTGTCCACCCTATCATCTCCTTTTAACTATAAGTACCTCCATTAGATCACCCCTTAATCTCGAGGGAATGTGAGTCTAGTCTGTGTCCTCCTAATTTAACCCTTTTAGCCCTGGTATTTGAGTCTACATCATTTTAAATGCTCATTATTATAACCTTGCTTCCCCAAAAAATGCAAAGTAAATCACGACCCGAGAGGTTTAGTGGTAATGGATGGGCACGACCGATATTGTCACTTCACACTTTTACACTTGGCACATGAGGGATGATTTTTTTTCCCCCCTGCATACCACAGTTCTGTTAAATAATAGCCCTGAAGACAAAAACATAGGAATTTTAGCAAAGGAGGAGGACAATCGCCAAGTAATAACCAGGACACGCGGGGAGCTTTGATTAGTGATTGTGTCATTTTGTAACCTGCGCTTCCCCTCCAAAAAAAACAATTCAACTCTCTGATAGGAAGTATGTTTATTATGGTATTTCCACTATTGGCTCATTTATTTATTCACTCTATTTATAGAAGCCCGTTGCCAAAGGCAATTCTTCACGTCTATAAGGCTATGCAAGCAACCCTGTTGGGGAAACTAGATGGTCACCAGACAACATTTCTGCATTGTGAGCGGGCCAGTGGATTTCTATGGAACAGCTTAACCGTCTCCAGCCCACACCAGGATACAAACCTTCACAAGGTACGGTATCGTTCATTGATTTCATCCCACTTTGGGATATGGTTTTTGTGCCTAAGCATTAGATTTGCATGGTCACACCTGCAGCTCCACACCTTGCCAAATCGACTTTTGCAGTGGTAGAAATTCTGCTTCATTTGGGGGGGTGGGGGGGGCGGGGGGATGGTGGAGATGGTAAATGCAGGTCCAGGGCGAAATTGTGCTCAGGTCTTTCAGAGAGAAGAGAGATGGTGGCCTCTGTGGTGCATTGTAGTTGCATTGCATGTGCCAGCGATGTTGTGCAATGTGTCTGCAGTGCAATACAGAGGTGCACCCTGGGCATCGAGAAATGAACATGTTTTACAAAAGGCCAACATGCACCATTTTTAGCATGGCGCTTCTGGGCCCCTAATCTGTTTGTAAAAGTTACATTGCATCTAAAGAACAGAAACTAGCCATTTGGCCCAACTGGTCCGTGCCGGTGTTTATGCTCCACACGAGCCTCCTCCCACCCCTCTTAATCTAACCCTATCAGCATAACCTTCTATTTCCTTTCTATCTCGTGTGTTTATTTAGCATCCCCTTAAATGCATCTATGCTATTTGCCTCAACTACTCCATGTGGTAGTGAGTTCCACTGGGTTAAGAAGTTCCTCCTGAATTCCCTATTGGATTTATTAGTGACTACCTTATATTTATGGGCCCTAGTTTTGGTCTCCCCAAAAATTGGAAACATCTTCTCTACGCCTACCCTATCAATTCCTTTCAGAATTTTAATGACCTCTGAGGTGACCCCTCAGCCTTCTCTTTTCTAAAGAAGAGCTCCAGCCTGTTCAGCCTTTCCTGATGGCTATGACCCCTCAGTTCTGGTATTATCCTTGTAAATATTTTTTGCACCTTCTCCAATGCCTCTCCGTTACCAGCTGTGGCAAAGACAGTGGTCAGGCTTCCCTAGAAGTAAAGCCCAAGGTATTTTCCTCCTCCTTCTTTTGAAAAGGTGTCTGATTTCTGCATGAACGTTAGATTTGTATCTCATGCTTGCAGAATCAAACATTAATAGTCTACACCGTGCACTACACTGTCCCAATTGTAATTTAAATGAATGTTATTGCAGGAACAGTAGCATTGTGGTTATGTTACTGGACTAGCAATCCAAAGGCCTGGAGTAATGATCTGGAGACATGTGTTCAAACCCCACAATGGCAGCTGTGGAATTTAAATTCAGTTCATTAACTAAATCTGGAATTTTAAAAAGCTAGTATCAGTAATGGTGACCGTGTTCTGTTGTAAAAGCCCACCTGGATCACTTATTCCTTATCTGGTCTGGCCTATATTGACCCAGATCCAAAACAATGTGGCTGACTCTTAAATATCCTCTGAAATGGCATAGCGAGCCACTTAGTTGTACAAAGAAATATACTAAGCACCACACAGACTGCAATGGTTCAAGAAGACTGTTCACCACCACCTTCTCTGGGCAATTAGGGATGGTCAATTAATGCTGGCCTTGCCAGCGACGCCCACATCCCATGAACGAATTTTTTTAAATTGCTAGTTTTTCCCCGTTGACGCTTGTTAACGGCTACTGACTAACCAGGCTGTCTGTGGAAGATGGTAAAATGTCTTGTAAGTACCCATTGTTCACTGATCCATATCTAGTACCATTTAACTCTTACTTTTGAAGAGCATCATTCATCCTTCAACCAATGCAATTAAAACAGTCTAACTGGTAATTGGTGTCATTGTTGTATGTTGCATCTTGCTAAGCACACATTGTCTGCCACCTTTGCCTGCAAAACACAAAAGTATTCACACTTTTAAAGTAATTCATAAGAATTAGGAGCAGGAGTATGCCAATCAATGAGATCCGGGTTAATCTTCGACCTCAACTCCACTTTCCTGCCCGATCCCCTTGATTCCCCTAGAGTCCAAAAATCTGTCAAGCATGAATTCACCAGCTGTGACGTGCTTCGGGATAGACATGAATACATGGCTTTAAATTAGTCGTCCATCTTGAATTCAAACGTCCTTTTTATTTTATGTATGTGAATTGAAATATCTGTAGCATTTATAATCGTAAGCTGCAACTTATGCAAAAATACTGTAAAACAGTTGAGGAAGTGGTGAAAAGCACAAATTCCAGCTTGTGAACATAAAAGGCAATTTCTCATTATTATCCCCTTTAACATGAATGAAAATGTGATTTATTTTGAGCAATCCAGTAAACAGATTTTTGAATGATAAGGGAGTCAAGTTATGGGGAGTGGGCAGGGAAGTGGAGTTGAGGCCAAGATCAGATCAGCCATGATCTTATTGAATGGCGGAGCAGGCTCGAGGCTCCTATTTCTTATGTTCTTGTTTATAGATGCACTAATCAGTTGTAAAAGTTTTTTTTATATTGTCCTGTCCACTTCGTTTCAATGTTTTTAAGCTGGGTATTTGAGGCAGAATGTAAAAAAGGTGGCAGCAGTGAAATAAACTATTTTACAAGAAGGGGGAAGAAACCCGACTCTGCTATCTGTCTGGTGACAACATTTCTGTTTCTTTGTACTTGGCAGGCTGTGCAGTTGTTGGTCTGCGATATTTTGCTGTCCATTCGTACCACCTTGTGGCAGAAACAGGCAAACTCCAGCCAGGCTGTGGGTGAGACCTACCAAGCTTCGAGTCCAGAACTAAAAGGATTCCAACGAGACCTGAGCAGTCTCCGGAAACTTGGTCAGACATTTAAACCTGCACATCGTAAGGTATGTAAACAGAGCCATGCGCTGATCTTTACAGTTAATACACATTGGGGTGGGGAATTTTCCAAGTAACAGGCCCCATAATGGAAGATCGTGGGCGCATGGGCCAGAATTTTCCTTCCAATGAAACATTACCACGGCTAATAAGCTGGAATACAATTGGCCCTAGTCAGTTTTATACTTTATTTGTAGAGCCAGTTCATTCCAATACATTGTTTTCTTAAAAATGCACAATGGGGCACTTATAGAACATGTTATTGTGTCTCAGAACACTTCAAATACAATGAAAGTCAGTGATTTAGGCAAAGGAGGAATGTTGGTCTTTGGGTAAACTGTCTTGTGTTTTTCAAGTAGTGCCTCATAATTTCTAGCATCTATCTAAGAACCAGAACAGCAGATTTCATCCACAAAATTGGCACTGCCTCAGTACATATTACAGTAATGTAGTCAAGTCCAGGAGCGGGACTTGAAACCATAACCTTCTGACTCTAGTCAGAGACTTTTATCATTAAAACCAAGATTACAGTTCAAAACCAAGATATTGAGACTTGAGCACAAAAATCTAGACTGACTCTCCAGTGGAGTGCTGAAGGAGTGCTGCACTGTCGGAGGTGCCGTCTTTCGGATGAGATATTAAACCGAGGCCCTGTCTACTCTCTCAGGTGGTCCCATGGAAATATTTTTCGAAGAGGAGCGGGGGAGTTCTCCCTGGTGTCCTGCTCAGTATTTATTCCTCAATCAACATCACTAAAAACAGATTATCTGGTCGTCATCACATTGCCGTTTATGGGAGCTTGCTGTGTGCAATTTGACTGCCACTTTTCCTACATTACAACAGTGACTACACTTCAAAAGTACTTTACTGGCTGTAAAGTGCTTTGGAATGTCCTAAGATCGTGAACATGCTATATAAATGCAAGTCTGCCTTTCTGCCTTTTTTTTATACCAGCTGTAAACTAAATGCCAATAAACTTGGATTGATGTTGAGTTGTTACAATGACAGCATTGCTGAAATGCTAATTAATGAGTACATAAATGGCGAGAAACTATTAAATGTTGGTGTTCAGAGAGATTTTCGTGTCCTCCCACAGGAAGCACAGAAAGTTAGCATGCAGGTGCAGCAGCAATAAGGAAGGGAAATGGCACATTGGCCTTTATTGCAAGGGGGTTGGAGTATAAGAATAAGGAAGTCTTGCTACAATTGTATAGGGCTTTGTAGTCCCAAAGGGCTGTGGATGCTGTATCGTTGAGTGTATTCAAGGCTGAGATAGATAGAATTTTGGACTCTAGGGGAATCAAGAGATATGGGGATCGGGTGGAAAAGTGGAGTTGAGGTCGAAGATCAGCCATGATATTGAATGGCGGAGCAGGCTCAAGGGGCCATGTGGCCTACACCTGCTCCTAATTCTTCTGTTCTTGCACCAATCTTAGTTTGCCTCCAGCAGAATTTCATTGACCGTTTCCATTTAATCAAAAAAAAAATCCATTTATATAAAAAAGACGGTTCAGTGAGAAAATAGTTTAAAAGGAGGGCGTATCACCCTCAAAAGAACCTGTAGCTGCTGGTACTCCCTTCTCTTAATGTTGGAGAGAAAACAGGAAAGGGGTACTGAGGTTGAATGATCAGCCATGATCTTATTGAATGGTGGTGCAGGCTCGAAGGGCCGTATGGCCTACTCCTGCACCTATTTTCTATGTTTCTACATATAATTTGAGGAGAGACTTGAGACAGTGGGACTGTTTCCACTGGCGCAGAGGTGACTAAGACACTATTTAATCAGTGTTTAAAATGATGAAGGGTTTTGGTCGGGAAAGGCTATTTCTCCTGGTTGGAGAGTCAGTGGTGATGCTTGAGGATGTATTTATTTGCTCAGAGGGTTGTTGGGGCATGAAGAGAGACGAGTGGTTGAGGCAGAAACCAAGGCACTTTTTACGGGGAAATTGGATAATATTTGATACCGAGAACGATGCAGTGCAGGGTGCTAGAATTAGTTTTGGATTGTTGTAGCAAAGAAACAGCATAGAAAAGAGAATTGCTGCATTCCGTGCTGTAAACGTCCACGGTTTTTCAATGCAACTGCAATACAACAACTTGCATTTATATAGCGCCTTTAACGTAATCAAATGTCCCATGGCGCTTTACGTGAGTGTTCTCCAACAAACTTTGACACCGAGCCACATAAGGAAATGTTAGGACAGCTGACCAAAAGCTTGATCAGAGGTAAGTTTTAAGAAACATGTTAAAGGAGGGGAGAGAGGTGAAGTTTGGGAAGTCCAGAACCAGGGGTCACAGTCTTAAGGATAAGGGGTAAGCCATTTAGGACCGAGATGAGGAGAAACTTCTTCATTCAGAGTCGCTAACCTGTGGAATTCTCTACCGCAGAGAGTTGTTGGATATATTCAAGATGGAGTTAGATATGGCCTTTATGGCTAAAAACGGATCAAGGGGTATGGAGAGAAAGCAGTAAAGGGGTACTGAGGTGAATGATCAGCCATGATATTGAATGGTGGTGCAGGCTCGAAGGGCCGAATGACCTACTCCTGCACCTATTTTCTATGAAGAGATTTACAGAGGGAAATCCTGAGCTTGGGGCCTCGGTAGCTGAAGGCACGGCCGCCAATGGCGGAGTGATGAAAATCGGCAATACGCAAGAGGCAGAATTGGAGGAGCGCAGAGATCTCAGAAGGCTGTAGGACTGAAGGAGGTTACAGAGATAGGGAGGGGGGCGGGGAGGCCATGGAGGGATTTGAAAACTAGGATGAGCATGTTAAAATCGAGACGTTGCTGGACCGGGAACCAATGCAGGTCATCGAGCACTCTGGTGATGGGCGAACGGGTGTTTGTATCAGATTATACAATTGTTGGGTGTTTTAATAGTTTTTGTCGTTGTGCTTGACATTTCTTTTTAGATGTTTTTGCATGAAGCAACTGTTCGGTTAATGGCGGGTGCAAGCCCAACTCGAACCCACCAGCTTCTGGAGCACAGTCTGAGACGACGTACTTCACACCCCATCCAACAAGGTGAATACATTTTATACCAGTAGTCCAGCTTTCACTGCTGACGGTTTTGGTGTACAATCTAGTAGGTCATCCTGATGAGATAGTATTGTTGCAGATAGAAATATGATCTTGATTTTCAACTATTTTAAAACGTGTTACATTGTGCCTTGTATCTTTTTGTGTTCATAGAATCGTACAGCACAGAAAGAGGCTTTTCAGCACATTGCGCTTGTGCCGGCTCTTTGAACAAGCTATCCAATTAGTCCCATTCCCCTTCTCTTTCTCCACAGCCTTGTTGAAAATCAATAGCATGTTCCCCCCCCCCCCCCTCCCCCCTTTCAAGTAATTATTAAATTCCCTTGCGCAAATTACTATTGAATCTGCTTCCACTACCCTTTCAGGTAGTGCATTCCAGATCATCATAACTTGCTGCATGAAAAAAAATTCTCCTCCTCTCCCCTCTTGGGTCAGCTGTGGCTCAGTGGGCAGCGCGCACTCACCTCCTTGAGTCAGTAGGTTGTGGATTCAAGTCCCACTTTAGGGACTTGAGCACAAAAATCTAGGCTGACACTCCAGTGCAGTGCTGAGGGAGTGCTGCACTGTCAGAGGTGCCGTGAAACCGAGTCTGCTCTCAGGTGGACGTGAAAGATCCCGCGGCACTATTTTGAAGAAGAGCAGCGGAGTTCTCCCTGGTGTCCTGGCCAATATTTATCCCTCAATCAACATAACAAAAATAAATTATCTGGTCATTATCACATTGCTGTTTGTGGGAGCTTGCTGAGTGTAAATTGGCTGCCGCGTTTGCTACATTACAACACTGACGACACTCCAAAAGTACTTCATTGGCTGTAAAGCGCTTTGAGATGCCTGGTGGTCGTGAAAGGCGCTATAGGAAGTGCAAGTTCTTCTCTGGTTCTTTTGCCAGTTACTTTAAATCTGTGTCCTCTGGTTACCGACCCTCCTGCCACTGGAAACCATTTCTCATTATTTACTCTATCAAAACCACTCATAATTTTGGGCACCTCTTAAATCTCCCCTTAATGTTCTCTGCTTCAAGGAGAACAATCCAAACTTCTCTAGTCTCTCCATGTAATTGTAGTCCCTCATCCCTGATTCTAGTAAATTTCCTCTGCACCCTCTCCAAGGCCTTGACATCCTTCCTAACATGTGGTGCCCAGAATTGGACACAATTTGTAGCAAGGTGATTCAGAAGGTTTTGTTGCTGTGCGTACAAGGAGTTTTCTTTTATGAATGCTAGTCACTATTTAGAAAGCTGATGCACAAGTCGTGACTTCCAAATCAATGTGTGGGGCTGTGTCCACATGGAATGTTGAGCTTACCGAGGAACTGTAGCCCATTTGAATTGTCCCATAAAATTTTTTGTCCTTGTTTACAAATTCCTCAATAGCCTCGCATCACCCTTCCACAGTCTTCACTCTTCTGTTCTAGTCTACTGTATATCTCTTTTCCCCCTCCTAGTCTCTACCGTCAGTGGCCAGGCCTTCAGTCGTCATACACCTGAACTCTGGAATTCAATCAAAGATCCAGGATTCCTGTCCAAAATGACACATTTTAGCATGCATATTCTAAATTGTTCATATGCAAACCCTTTTAGATGTTTTTTAAATCTGACTGATTCCTGGGCTGAAGGGATTGTCCTATGACGAGAGATTGAGTAGACTAGGCCTATATTCTCTAGAGTTTAGAAGAATGAGGGGTGATCTCATTGAAACATACAAAATTCTTACAGGGCTTGACAGGGTAGATGCAGGGAGGCTGTTTCCCCCTGGCTTGGGAGTTTAGAACCAGGGGTCACAGTCTCAGAATAAGGGGCCGGCCATTTAGGACTTGGATGAGGAGAAATTTCTTCACTCAAAGGGTGGTGAATCTTTGAAATTCTCCAGATCGGATATTAAGGGAATATGGGGATAGTGCAGCAAACTGGAGTTGAGGTAATATCCAAAATCTATCGATCTCGGTCTTGAATATACTCAACGATTGAGCATCCACAGCCCTTTGGGTAGAGAATTCCAAAGATTCACCACCCTCTGAGTGAAGAAATTTCTCCTCATCTAAGGAATGGCGGAGCAGGCTCAAGGGGCCGAATGGCCTACTCCTGCTCCTAATTCTTATGTTCTTTGTTTTCCATTGCAATGAAGGTGTTTGCTCGTTTATTTTAAGCAGCGAAGCAACTATTGTTACAATAGCAAACAGAATTGCAGGCTGGTTTAGCATCTTGAAACTTTACTCTGTGAAAATCAGCAAGGTTGCTTTTTTTAAAAATTAGAATAACCTGTACAGCACAACAGGAAGTACATGTTTGGAATTCCAATAAATGAGCCTCAAATGCATTAAATGAGAACAGAGTTGCAAAAATATTTTATACTTTTTTTAAACAGGTGAATTGGACACACTTCCAGGCCAGAGAGAGAGAGCGACGGCCATACTCCTGGCATGCCGTCACCTTCCCCTCTCTTTTCTTTCCTCTCCGGGTCAGAGAGCAGTCATGCTGGCCGAGGCTGCACGTACGCTGGAGAAACTCGGGGACAAGCGGTCTGTCAGCGACTGCCAGCAGGTGATCATGAAGCTGGGCAGTGGCACCACGATTGCAGCAAGCTGATCCAACGCAGCCTGCTGCAGACTCTTCTCCCCTCTGACCAGGTCGTACCGTCGTGTCCTAATCAACGAGCAAAGGCACCAGCAGGCGTTTCAGAGACTGAACCATTTCCTTCTGGGGGGGGGGTAGGGGGTGTGGGGAGGGTGGGGGTGAGGGATGGGAAAGGCAAATTGGCAAATTCACTGAAAAGATATTTTCACAATTTTACTTGCAGCTGGGATTGTTTGAGTGTGAAGGTTGCCTTTCACTGATTGCTAATGATAATCCAGCAGTTCATTCCCAAGTGGTCCAGTATCATTTTTCATTCCCAACCACCCTGGCCTGTCTGATACTGGTATACCACTGCAGAGGACCATTAGCACATTGTTGCCTTGCGTGTTGCCCACCATTATATTCTCTGGAGTCTGCGGTTCTCAACCCGAGAGTACAATCGGCTGGTATCAAAATTCCTATTTGCTCAATATTTTAAATAACTTATTATATTGTTACAGTCTCTTGCTTTGCTCTTGGATGGAGTTGCGTCTTGGGAATGTAATTTATCATGTACGAGTTTGGGACAAGAGCCATTTTTTAGATTTCATATGTAAAGAAACCAGAATTTTTTTTTTTAAATCAGCAAGCCAAACGAGCCTGTCCGTTTTGTAGATCAGCTCCGTCTAACTGCTTTGTCACTATATAATCTCAACTACTTTGTCCAGAGACGCGCCAGATTGACCTTTGAACCTACTTGTGCTGTCCGCTTAGATAGCCATCCCTGGTAACTTATTCCACGACTTGGCTACCCTTTGGGTGGGAAAAATTGGAGGGTGTTTATTGCCGCTGTGTTTTATTGAGACTATTTTCTTTTTACAGATTTGAGTTCCCAGGATCAGTTTTAGTCCTTGCTCAGTGAGCTCACGCGCTTGAGCAGGTGCTCCACTGGGAATATCCGAAATGCAATTTTTATGTAAATAGCACCAAAGTTCTGCTTTTTAAGTCTTACGTTTTAAGTCTTGCAGTGTAATTCTCTGGCACTAACGCACACCAGTGGACTGACACTGGTCTCAAATGGGTGACTCCACTTAGCCCTATTTTTTTTAAACTCTGCAAGTCCTAGCAAGCTTCAGTTTAAAAGGTAACTTTAGGCAGATCTGTGCTCTCGGGTGGATGAACAAGATCCCACGGCATCACTTCAAAGAAGAGCAGGGGAGTTTTCCCCGGTGACCTGGCCAATATTTATCCCTCCATCAACATCACTTTTTTTAAAAAAAACAGATGATCTGGCCATTATCACATTGCTCTTGGGAGCTTGCTGTGCGCAAATTGCCTGCCGTGTTTCCCACATTACAACAGTGACTACAGTTCAAAAAGTGGCTGTAGAGCACTTTGGAATGTCTGGTGGTCGTGAAAGGTGCTATAGAAATATAAGTATTTTTCTTTTTTCCAGATACATTTGCTATAGTGTAAGTGTAGGGTTGATTGGACTTTATAGAAACAGTCCTTGCCCGTCGCCACCAAACAAATGCTCAATGCTGGTAGCTCATGGGCACAAGTCCAATTGGCACTCACACTTGTACTGACAGACTGATATATTTTGAATAGCGATGGAGCCACAATTGGTGATTTGAATGGTATAAAGCACAGATCAGAAGATCATTTTAGATCATTGGGTCCATTACTGCATTTCAAAGTAATTTTATGAGCATACCCCCCCCCAAAAAAAAGTGCCATAGGAGGTGACTTGTGAGTTACCCGGTGGACCTATACCAGCAACAGAAAGATAGATACAAATTCTCTGTAAAACCATGATTTACTCCCATACCAGTTCCTAGTTCAGTAAAGTGGAAAGTAGACCCGTCTTGCCCAGTAATGCTGTTGGATCAGACGGATACATGTAGTAGTATTAGGCAATCCCTCGGGGTCAAGGATGACCAGCTTCCACACCAAAGAAAACAAGTTCTCGGGTGTTTTCATGAGGGACCTGAAGTTCCAGGTCCAGAACTTCATTTTGAAGTGTAGAAGATGCCTGTGTATAAATTCTTTTAACGTGGAATGGCCATTGCACACCAGCCACCACATGGACTAGACAGAGCTAGGTCTTGGTCCAGTGGCAAGGGTTACCCAAGATGACTGGAGACCAGCTCTGCTGCACAGACCAAGCGCGTGCTGCTGCAGACTGCGGTTTCTCTGTACAATGCAGTGGCTGTACATAAGGGACGGGCTACTCAGTTAGATGGTTCAGACCATGAATTTCCTTCATCGCATTGTTACTGTAAATATTTAGTAAGCGCAAGTACCTTGCAGTTTATTTTCCGGGTTGGGCATGTGAAAAACATTTTTTCTAATTATGGTTGGTGTTTTATTTAAAGGATAAGTATCATGAATATGTAGAATGATTTTGAGGCATTTTTTTGCAACAGATTAAAATACTTCAATGTCGAAATATTTGTCTGGAATTTCTTATTTTGTGATGGGGACACAATAAATATCTGATTTACAGTCCACACTGTTTATTTCCATTCTACAACCACCCAGTTCACTTATCCAAATGATTCCTTTCCCACGTATCTAGTCTCCAGTGTTTTTCCCTGTCTCCCCAGGATTGAGGAGTCAGTGTTGTGATCTATTAGCAGAATGTCCGATTTCCCTGGGTTGACTGGTAAAACACAGATGGCAATATGCAAGGGGAGTCAAAAGTGTCATTTGAGATTGGGTAGTCACAGTTCATTCAGTTCCTGGTGCACAACACAAAACTTAATTCAGCACTAATGGCATGGCTGGCATAGGAAATGAAAAATATTACATGGAATGTACAGCACAGAAACAGACCATTCGGCCCAACTCATCCATGCCAGTGTTTATGTTCCACACAAGCCTCCTCACACCCCTCTTCATCTCACCCTATCAGCATAACCTTTTGTTCCTTTATCCTTCACATGCTTCTCTAGCCTCCCCTTAAATGCATCGATACTATTCACCTCAACTACTCCCTTGTGGTAGCGAGTTCCACATTCTCACCACTCTCTGGGTAAAGACATTTCTCACGAATTTCCTATTGGATTTATTAGTGACTCTCTTGTATTTATGGCCCCTAGTTCAGGCCTCCCCCACAAGTGGAAACATCTCTTCGTCTATCCTTTAAAGTCTTAAAAGTAATCAGGTCATACTGATTACTTTTGATATTGAGTAATAACTAGTTTTATAAACATGAAAGTGTTCCACTTAATCAGGACATATTTTATTTCTTAGCTAATTAATGCATTGTCTTGAAACCTGTATATAAAATACCCTACTTGTCACAGCAACTAGCACTGGTGAAACTGACACCTATAAAGAGATGATGTTATCTTTATGATGTCACAGATTGCTATTTTGATGTCATAATGATGTGTCACTTTACAAAGCTGTTGCCTGTTAAGTCCTTTCACATTAATGATCTGCTGTTGGTGAGACATCATCAAGGAGAGTTGTGTTTGAAATCAATCTTCGATCAAGGAGAGAATGTCTGACTGGAAGAATTATATCAACAGTATATTGAAGGATAAGAATGTGGAAGATGCGGCCATTGTGGGCCACGCTGACAACAGGTCCGTCTGGGCTTCCAAGCCCGGTGGCGTGTTGGCCGCCATCTCCCCACAGGAGGTCAGCATGTTAATAGGACAGGATCGCAAGGCTTTCTTAATAACTGGCATCACCATCGGGGGTAAGAAGTGCTCGGTCATCAGGGACAACCTTATGATCAACAATGACGGAGTGATGGACGTCAGGATGAAGGGCGGTCAAGGCAAGAGCATCTGCATTGGCAAAACCATCAAGACCATGGTGTTTGTGATGGGCAAAAAGGGAGTCCATGGTGGCCTACTCAACAAGAAGGTCCACGACATGGACAGCTATCTGAAACAAAAGGGCATCTAAAAGAGAGCTGCTTGACAGGATTCTTTGAGCATAAGAATTTCTAAACTGATAAATAAAGTCTACTTGAATACAATCTTTTACTTTCTTAGCGTCTGATTTTCAGGTGGTTGCAAAAGTTGTTCTAATGTTGAGAGTTGGTAAACGGAACACGCTTTCTGTGAGCTCGCTCGTCGGAAGAGGAAAGGAAAAAGTTTATATAACTCCTTTCACCACCTCAGGATGTTGAAAAGCACTTCATAGCCAATTCACTTTTTTTCTGAAGTGTGATCACATGCTGCAGCTAATTTGCACATAGCAAGGTCCCACAAATGAGATAAATGACCAGTTAATCTGTTTTGATGATGTTGGTCAGGAGGACATGCAGCAAACTCCCATTCCATAGGATGATTCATGTCCACCTGAACAGGCAGACATTGCACCAGTTTCATCCAAAAGACTATGCAGTGTTCTCTCACTTCTGCGGGTGAAGTGTCAGCCTAGATTGATTCAGCTCATCTGCTGCTGGAACCTTCATCCATGCCTTTATTACCTCTAGACTTGACTATTCCAATCCTCTCCCACCTTGCACCCTCCCTAAACTTGAGATCATCCAAAACTTTACTGCCCATATCCTAACTCGCACCAAATCCCGCTCACTCACCCATCATCATCATAGGCGGTCCCTCGAACGAGGATGACTTGCTTCCATAAGGGTTCACAGATGTTTCAATGAAGGACCCTATATTCCAGTTCTGAACTCCAATTGAAGGGGTGGAAGATGCCTATGCGTGGATTTTTTATTAACGTGTGGTGACTGTTGCACACCAGCCACTACACAAGCTTGACAGAGCTCGGCCTTTATCCAGTGGCAGTGGTTAACCAGGATGATTGACCTGCTCTGCTGCACGGACCTAATGCGCACAGATATCGCAGTGTGGGCTGGCCCGTGCTGCCCCTGGCTCTTCTGGGCCCTGCACCCTTATTTGCTGCACCCCCATACGATCTTTTGCCACTCCTCCACTCACCCATCACCCAAGTGGCCACTGACCTAAATTGCTATCCAGTCTGGAAACAGCTCAGTTTTAAAATTCTCATTCTTGTTTCCAGATCACTGCAGAGCCTCTCCTCCCTATCTCTAACCTCCAGCACTGCAACCCTCCGCGATCTCTGCGCCTCTCCAATTCTGGCCCCTCGTGCTCCTCCATTGGTGGCTGCGCCTTCAGCTGCCTAGGCCCTAAGCTCTCCAACTCTCACCTCCTTTAAGACGCTCCTTAAAACTTAACTCTTTGACCAAGCCTTTAGTCACCTGCCCGAATATGTCGCTCAGTGTCAAATTTTGTTCGATAACGCTCCTGTGAAGCGCCATGGGATGTTTTGCAACATTGAAGGCTCTATATAAATGCAAGTTGTTTTTGTAAATTGTGTGCTCAAGTCCTGGAGTGCAGGTTGAAGTGACAACCTTCTGACTCAGAGGCAAGACTTGCTTACCTGTGAGCTAAGCTGATACTCCAAACCGATTGATTAGCATTTGTAAAGAGAACAAGGGGTCATCAATCTTTTGCTGACATCTAGACAGTACAACTAGACACAGGCCTTACTTCAAGGCATTTTATTTTTTAGTCTATGCACCTTTCGTCACACACCATCTTTAGTCAAGGAGATGGGAAGGTGATTTTCTTCCAAGTCATTTCCTTTGTAATTCTATGACCAGCTATTAGGAGATCCATAATCGTAGAATCATAGAAGTTTACAGCATGGAAGGAGGCCATTTCGGCCCATTGTGTTCATGCCGGCCAACAAGAGGCTCATCCCACTTTCCAGCTCTAGGTCTGTAACCCTGCAGGTTACAGCACTTCAAGTGCACATCCAAGTACTTTTTAAATGTGGTGAGGGTTTCTGCCTCTACCACCCTTTCAGGCAGTGAGTTCCAGAGCCCCACCACCCTCTGGGTGAAAAAGTTCCCCTCAAATTCCCTCTAAACCTCCTACCAATTACTTTACATCTCTGCCCAGGGAAATAGGCCCTTTCTATCCACTATATCTAGCCCCCTCATAATTTTATACACCTCAATGATGTCCTACAATATACAAAAGCACAGAACCAAACCTCCATTTGGCCCATCCAAAACGCTCGTTCCATGGACCATTTACAATCTGCCCGATCATTGATTCCACTCCCCCATTTAAGCTGAGAGCTAGAAGAATGAGAGATGATCTCATTGAAACATTCAAAATTCTTACAGGGCTTGACAGAGTAGATGCAGGGAGGATGTTTCCCCTGACTAGGGAGTCGAGAACCAGGGGTCACAGTTTCAGAATAAGGGGTCAGCCATTTAGGATTGAGATGAAGTTTCTTTGGAATTCTGTACCGCAGCTTGTTGAGTATATTCAAGACAGAGATCGATAGATTTTTGAATATTAAGGGATAGTGCAGGAAAGAGGAGTTGAGGTCGAAGATCAGCCATGATCTTATTGAATGGCGGAGCAGGCTCGAGGGGCCAAATTGCCTACTCCTGCTCCTAATTCTTATGTTCTTATGAGAGAGAAATGTTTTTATAAATACAACCTAAAGTTCCTGTACTCATAGAATGATACAGCACAGAAGGAGGTCATTCAGCCCATCGAGCCTGTGCCAGCTCTTTGAAAGAACTATCCAATTAGTCCCACAATTTCCGCATAGCCCTGAAAATTTTTCCCCTTTGCGTATTTATCCAATTCCCTTTTGAAAGTTATTATTGAATCTTTACTGTAGGCAAAGCTTTATGACATCATAAAATCTACTTAAATAAAACATTTTGCTTTTGTGACAACTAATTTTAAGGTATTAATTGTTTGACATTACCTACACTGCAAACAATTTTAAAATTCACATTTAGCTGATAAAGCAGATTGTCTGAATAATTAACATTACTTATAATTAAATGACTCCACCATTTCATTTGACTGGGCGGGGCAATTGGAGGAGGGATAAATCAAAATTGACAGCCTCTGACTAATGTAGTCAGTAATGCTGACTAATTCTTAGCCTTTACCCCTTTATCACAGCATTAATCAGCAGACACCCACGAGTCAACCACATGAGCTCCTAGTCTCGCCACAAAACTGAAGTCTCTCATCCCTGGTAGATCTCATCTGCACCCTCTCCAAGGCCTAGAATTGGACACAATACTTCAGCTGAGGCCTAACTAGTGATCTATAAAGGTTTAACATAACTTCCTTGCTTTCGTACTCTATGCCTCTACATTTAAAGCTGTGGTTGTTTTTTTTTAAGAACAGTGTCATTAACTTTTCCTGCCACCTGCCTAGGCCCGAAGCTCTGGAATTTTCTCTCTAAACCACTCTGCCTCTCCTCCTTTAAAGCCGCTCATTAAAACCTACCTCTGTGACCAAGCATTTCGTCACCTGTCCTAATATATCCTTATGTGACTTGATGCCAAATTATGTTTGATAATTCTTGAGGCACCTTGGGATGTTAAAGGAGCTGTATAAATGCAAGTTGTTGTTGTTATACTGGCAATGTTAATGGCCCTCAGTGAAATGAGAGTGGGCCGTCTCGAGCTAGTTCTTCTGGGAATAAGCCTGCAGTCCAAATACACTTCGAATGTGACACTCTCGCCCAAGGACCGTAGGATAGATACACATGTAGGAAATGGAAACATGTAATGTAGTGGTGGGGGAATGCTGTTCTGAGTTGCTGCTGAGGCACATTTTGGGGGTAGAATAGAGGAGGCTTTAACCTGCATCTGTACCAGGGTTGTCAACTTTAGCTGGAGGTAGTCCTGGAGATTTCAACATATGAACTCTTGCCTCGCCCAATCAAACAACCTTTCTCTCGCACCGCTCCCCTCCCCCCATCCCCAATATTTTTTATAACCAATAAATGAAAGTGTCCACAGAAAATGAAATAAAACAGATGGGGGTAGAAAATGAAATAAAACAGATGGGGGTAGAAATTCAGTCGCGGCGTTAACCCAGGCAGAGAAGTAAATTTTGCGCCAGGAAATGGTTTGCGTCTCCAGCCGCAAAATTCACCAGCAGGGCCCTGAGCTGCGTTCCACACCTCTCTTAGGGCACTAGGTCGCTGAGCAAATTAAAATCCCGAGATAAACAGCCAGCCTTGGAGTGTCCTAAGAAAGGCTTCCGTGAAGGAAAAAAAAAGCTGGAAAAAAAAACATTCCCAATAATTTATTGACGTCACATCCACATGAATCGTAAAAATTAAAACCAATTGCACTTAGCTCAGGTAGACATTCCTTCCCTCACTGCGGCCGCTATAGCTCTGACACAGAAACATAGAAAATAGGTGCAGGAGTAGGCCATTCGGCCCTTCTAGCCTGCACCGCCATTCAATGAGTTCATGGCTGAACATGCAACTTCAGTACCCCATTCCTGCTTTCTCGCCATACCCCTTGATCCCCCTAGTAATAAGGACTTCATCTAACTCCTTTTTGAATATATTTAGTGAATTGGCCTCAACAACTTTCTGTGGGAGAGAATTCCACAGGTTCACCACTCTCTGGGTGAAAGTTGATGACACCTTGGTCCGAATGAAGCCTCCCTGCCTGGCGATACCTTCCATCACTTGCCCAACCTCAACTGCTGCCGTATTGTCAATCTTTAAAAAGACATAACCCCAAATGGGACTCGAACCCACAATCCCTGGCTTAGGAGGCCAGTGCCTTATCCATTAGGCCACTGGGGCTGGATACCACCGGCCCGCTTTCACAGGCAATCCCACTAGGGGGCGCTACGGATAGGGCAAGTTTCAAATTTCGAGCCGATGTCGCAACCAGGGGCTTTGCACACTGGCTCGCCTCTCCCAGGCGGTACTACTCCGCGGCCCCCGCAAACCGAGCACCGAATGTCCCGGTAGGGTGCTGGAAGCTGGCCACCCGCCTGGAAATGCTTTCCACTGCCATTACCCGTCCCTCTGGGGCGAAAACAGAGGCGACAACGAACTGAAAATCCAGCCTAAATCATTTTTAAACGTCCCTGTGATTTTTCTCCTGAGTTGCTCACGGGAATGTCCAAGAGATTAATCTTCAATTCCTGGAGAATCCCAGGGCAATCCCTGGAGGATTGACAGCCCTAATCTGCATCTCCCTTGTGAGGTTAAAATGCACCCTCTAAATACTTTCCATTCTTATAGGGCTTCAGGTCTCATTAATTAATGAGCCTAAGCAGATAAGAGTGTTACCCCATGAGATCGCGGCACAAGAGTAATAAAATATGGTGATAAATTGTTGAAGTAGCAGTTGGGCCTTTTTTGGTACATTTACGGGGTGACACCGCACTGAAACAAAATGCATTAAGGCAAATGCCCTAGGGCACCGTCAATACAATAAATAAACAATAACACATTTGGTTACAGAATAAAACTCAAGCAATAATTAGATTATGTCATTACGTGCATCCAGGATGCAAGCTGTACCCTGTGGTTTCCACTGGTCATGGAAGGCCTCCAGTGTACCGGCACAGACTGCTCCTTTTCCAGGGGCACCTGGGCACAGACAAGAAGCAGACAGCTAGAGAGACCCCCAAGACCTGCATTTATATAGCACCTTTCATGACCTCCGAGCATCCAAAAGCGCTTTACAGCCAATGAAGTACTTTTTGGAGAGCAGTCACTGTTGTAATGTGGGAAACGCAGCAGCCAATTTGCGCACAGCAAACTCCCACAAACAGCAATGTGATAATGACCAGATCATCTGATTTACTGATGTTGATTGAGGGATAAATATAGGCCAAGTTTCCCACATTACAACAGTGACTACACTCCAAAAAGTACTTCATTGGCTGTAAAGTGCTTTGAGACGGCCGGTGGTTGTGAAAGGCGCTATATAAATACAAGTTTTATTTCTTTAGGACACGGTGGGTGGGGATGGGGTGGGGGAAGGGGAGAAATTGTGCCACAGGATCTTTTACATCCACCCGAGAGAGCAGACGGTTTAACGTAGCATCCGAAAGACGACACCGCCGACACTGCAGCGCTCCCGCAAAAAAAAAATCCACGCACAGGCATTTTCCACCCTTCAAGATGTAGTTCCAGTCTGTCATTGAAATAGCTACAAACTCATCCTTTTTTGGCGTGGAAGTAAGTCATCCTCGTTTCGAGGGCCTGCCTGTGGTACGATGACTCCCTCAGCACTGGAGTGTCAGCCTGGATTTTTGTGCTTAACCTCCTGAGTTATGGCTGATCGTGACAATGGGCCTGAGCAGGTGGGAGTGTTTTACCCCCTCATAGGATCGAAGCACAAGAAGCAATAAAATGTGGAGATAAAGACTTAAGGCCGCGCCCACCCCTGGGCCCTGCCGTTTGCTGTCCCCGCCGGGCGGGCAGGCTGATGGAACCTTTGTGCGGGAGCCCGAGCCCGGTTCCGGAGCCCGGACGGATTTGAGTGTTGCGCATAGCAACGCGTGGAGACGGGAGGGGGAAGAAGATGGAGGCTGCGCAGCGCCGGAGAGGGAGAGGGAGAGGGAGACTGGGCAGCCGGGGCCGGGAGCGGAGTGTACTGACCTTCAGCGAGGAGAGCAGGAGGTGAGACCCCGGGGCCCCTCCCCCTCCCACCGGCTAATGTGCTGGGGCTCAAATGTATTTCCGTCCCAATTTAAACAAGACTTGCATTTATATAGCGCCTTTCACGACCACCGCACGCCTCAACGTGCTTTACAGCCAATGAAGTACTTTTGGAGTGTAGTTACTGTTGTAATGTGGGAAACGCGACAGCCAATTTGCACACAGCAAGCTCCCACAAACAGCAATGTGACAATGACCAGATAATCTTTTTTTTTGAAGATTTAACAACGCCTTTTAAAATAGCGCAACATGAACTGTGCCTAAAGGTGCAGCTCAGTCAAAGGGAGTGAAACTCCGGCTTTCCTCAATAATGTCATTTTCCGTCATTTTATTTTATGGCGTTTATTATTACTTGGATTTTCAAAAGGCTGTCAATGAGGAGATGGAAGATTTACATTTATATAGCACCTTTCACATCCACTGGACATCACAAAGCGTTTTGGAGTGTCGTCACTGTTGTAATGTGGGAAAAGCGGCAGCCAATTTGCACTCAGCAAGCTCCCACAAACAGCAATATGAAAATGACCAGATAATCTGTGTTTTTGTTATGTTGATTGAGGGATAAATATTAGCCGGGGATAACTCCCCTGCTCTTGTTCAAAATAATGCCATGGGATCTTTTACGGCCACCTGAGAGGGCAGATGTCGGCTTAACGTCTCATCCGACAGACAGCACCTCCAACAGTACTCCCTCAGCACAGCACTGGAGTGTCAGCCTGGATTTATGTGCTCAAGTCCCTGTAGTGGGACCTGTACCCACAACCTTCTGACTCAGAGGCGAGTGCGCTACCCACTGAGCCACAGGTGGTGATCAAGGTGAGGTGAGGGCATCGATGGATGTAGAGCCAAGGCGGGTAAATGGGGATAATATACAGATTAGCCCTGATCCCATTGAATGGCAGAACAGGCTCGAGGGGCTGAATGGTCGTCTCCTGTTCTGTTGATTGGATGAGGTCATTGGCCTAGGACAGGTTCAATGCACCCGCTGCTCGTTTCATGACCTTTGGCTCCGTACGCTCGACGCAGTCACGGTGAGGTGTGTGTGTGTGCAGGACGGGGAAATGTGGAGAGATAAGTGAGGAATGTTTAGTTAAAACATCTTTACCCAGAGAGTGGTTAGACTGTGGAACAATGAGTGGTTGAGGTGAATAGCATAGACACATTTAAGGGGAGGCTAAACACATGGGGGAGAAAGGAATAGAAAGTTATGCTGATAGGGGTTAGATGAAGAGGGGTGAGAGGAGTCTCATGTGGAGCATAAACACCAGCATTGACTGTTTCTGACCATACATTCTATGGAATCTTCCAGATAGTAGACTCACGACTGAGGTCAGTGCAAGTGGAGTCAGGAAACGTCGCAGAATAGATAGCAAACTGGCCACAGGGTGTCAGCTGTGCCTCACTTGGGAGCAACCTGAGTGAAAGTTGTGGGTTCAAGCCCAACTCCAGAGAATTGAGCACAAAATCCAGGCTGACACTTCAGCGCAGTGCTGAGGGAGTGCTGCACTACTGGAAGTGCCGTTTTTCGGATGAGATTTTAAACCAATGCCCCATCTGCTCTCTCGGATGGATGCAAAAGATCCCATAACACAGCCCATAAAGAAGAGCAGGGGAGTTCTCCCAGTATCCTGGCCAATATTTATCCCTCAACGAACATCATTATCGCATTGCTGTTTGTGGTAGCTTGCTGTGTGCATATTGACTGCCGCGTTTCCTACATTACAACAGTGACTGCACTGCAGAAGTACTTAATTTGCTGTAAAGCGCTTTTCGACATCCTGAGGTCGTGAAATACGCTATATAATTGCAAGTCTTCCTTGCAGAATAGAAAATGAGAACGGGGGTTAAAGGTAGTTACTGGGAAGTGGTGCTGGGACCACTGTTGTTCACCATTTACATCAATGATTTGGTCTCTGAAATCAGAAATACCTGTACAATTTCAAAATTTGCGAATGACACTAAATTAATACTGAAGAAGACTACAGATGAGGAGAAACTTCTTCACTCAGAGAATTGTGAATTTGTGGAATTCTCTACCACAGAAAGTTGTTGAGGCCAGTTCGTTAGATATATTCAAAGGGAGTTAGATGTGGCCCTTATGGCTAAAGGTATCAAGGGGTATGGAGAGAAAGTAGGAATGAGGTACTGAAGTTGCATGATCAGCCATGATCATATTGAATGGTGGTGCAGGCTCGAAGGGCCGATTGGCCTACTCCAACTAATTTTCTATGTTACAACAAAATACAAGACAGTTCTGTGTACGTCACCAAGCAGTGGTGCAGTGTTGATGGGAGCCTAATGTGCACTTAGCTGTCTGTTGGGAGTTGAGCCTCTTTCAGAGCAGGCCATAAATCACTGGTTAGGCCTCAGCTGGAATATTGTGTCCAATTCTGCGCACAACACTTTAGAAAGGATTTCAAAGCCTTGGAGAAGGTGCAGAGGAAAATTACTAGAATGGTACGAGGGATAAGGGACTTCTGTTACATGGGGTGACTAGAGAAGCTGAGATTGTTCTCCTTTAGAGCATCATCATCATCATAGGCAGTCCCTCGAAATCGAGAAAGACTTCCACTCAAAGTGAGTTCTCAGGTGGCTGTACAGTGCAATGCGGCAATTACAGTCTCTGTCACAGGTGGGGCAGACAGTCACTGAAGGAAAGGGTGGGTGGGGAACCTGGTTTGCCGCACACTCCTTCCGCTGTCTGCGCTTGATTTCTGCATGCTCTCGGCGACGTGACTCGAGGTGCTCAGCGCCCTCTCGGATACTCTTCCTCCATTTTGGGCGGTCTTGGGCCAGGGATTCATTCCCAAGCGCCGGTGGGGATGTTGCACTTTATCAAGGAGGCTTTGAGGGTGTCCTTGAAACGTTTCCTCTGCCCACCTGGGGCTCGCTTGCCGCGTAGGAGTTTTGAGTAGAGCGCTTGCTTAGGGAGTCTCGTGTCAGGCATGCGGACAATGAGGCCCGCCCAACGGAGCGGGTCGAGCGTGGTCAGTGCTTCGCTTGCGCCTGCACACTCGGAGGCCGAACTCCAAGCCATCATCAACACCCCACCGAGGCGTACGAAAGCATAGGCCTTACACTAAACATCTGTAAGACAAAGGTCCTTTACAGCACAGAAGTTTCTGGGGAGATTTAATAGAGGTGTTCAAAATTATGAAGGGTTTTGATAGAGCAAATAATGAGAAACTATTTCCAGTGGCAGGAGGGCTGACACAGATTTAGGTTAATTAGAAAAAAAGCAAGAGAGGTGAGATGAGAATTTTTTAATGCAGCGGGTTGTTATGATCTGGAATGCACTGGCTGAAAGGATGGTGGAAGCAGATATATAGTTAAAAGGAAAGATTTGCAGGGCAATGGGAAAGAGCAGGATTGTGGGACTAATTCGATAGCTCTTTCAAAGAGCTGGCACAGGCATGATGGCCCGAATGGCCTCCTGTGCTACATCATTCTATGATCATATGAAAAGACTGGCAGTTTTTAAAAATATATTTTTTTCCTGTTTATTTATTTTGAAGGGAGTTTTTGACCGGCTTTCACAAGCGGAAGGTGGAGAGGAGGAAAAAGGCTCTGGATGAAATTAAAGTGAGACTGAAAGAGGAACAGAAGCGTGTGAAAGAGGAGGTGAGAATGGTGATTGAAAAGGTGGCCCATGGCAGGCACGATTGCTCTCGAACTGGAAAGCCCAAACTGTTTGGCTTAATAAGAACATAAGAAATAGGAGCAGGAGTAGGCCATACGACCCCTCGAGCCTGCCCCGCCATTCAATAAGATCATGGCTGATCTGATCATGGACTCAGCTCCACTTCCCCGCCCGCTCCCCATAACCCCTTATCCCCTTATTGTTTAAGAAACTGTCTATTTCTGTCTTCAATTTATTCAATGTCCCAGCTTCCACAGTTCTTTGAGGCAGCAAATTCCACAGATTTACTGAGAGAAGAAATTTCTCCTCATCTCAGTTTTAAATGGGCGGCCCCTTATTCTAAGGTCATGCCCTCTAGTTCTAGTCTCCCCCCATCAATGGAAACATCCTCTTTGCATTCACGTTGTCAAGCCCCCTCATAATCTTATACGTTTCAATAAGATCATCTCTCATTCTTCTGAATTCCAATGAGTAGAGGCCCAGCCTACTCAACCTTTCCTCATAAGTTAACCCCCCCTCATCTCCGGAATCAACCGAGTGCACCGTCTCTGAACTGCCTCCAAAGCAAATATATCCTTTCATAAAAATTGAAACCAAAACTTTTTTCTGCCAAAGTGCATGACCTCACACTTTCCAACATTATACTCCATCTGCCACATTTTTGCCCACTCACTTAGCCTGTCTATGTCCTTTTGCAGATTTGTTGTGTCCTCCTCACACATTGCTTTTCCTCCCATCTTTGTATCGTCAGCAAACTTGGCTATGTTACACTCAGTCCCTTCTTCCAAGTCGTTAATATAGATTGTAAATAGTTGGGGTCCCAGCACTGATCCCTGCGGCACCCCCTAGTTAGTGATTGCCAATCAGAGAATGAGCCATTTATCCCGACTCTCTATTTTCTGTTAGTTAGCCAATCTTCTATCCATGCTAATATATTACCCCCAACCCCATGAACTTTTATCTTGTGCAGTAAACTTATGTGGCACCTTGTCAATTGCCTTCTGGAAGTCCAAATACACCATATCCACTGGTTCCCCTTTATCCACCCTGTTCGTTACATCCTCAAAGAATTCCAGCAAATTTGTCAAACATGACATCCCCATCATAAAATCCATGCTGACTCTGCCTGATCGAATTTTGCTTTTCCAAATGTCCTGCTACTGCTTCTTTAATAATGGACTCCCAACATTTTCCCAACCACAGATGTTAGGCTAACTGGTCTATAGTTTCCTGCTTTTTGTCTGCCTCCTTTTTTTAAATAGGGGCATTACATTTGCAGTTTTCCAATCTGCAGCGACCTCTCCAGAACCCAGGGAATTTTGGCAAATTACAACCAATGCATCCACAATCCCTAATGTGCCCCTTGGGTGTGTACCATTGAAGCCCATGAGCTGCACGTAACAGTATAAAGTCCTACAGCTGTTTGGGGTTGTTTGGACTATGACTGTTACGAGAGAGCGTATTGTTATTACTTGTTCCTACATTAGCAACGCAACGCCTCGATTTCAAAATTCTCATCCTTGTTTACAAATCCCTCCATGGCCTCGCCCCTTCCTATCTCTGTAATCGCCTTCACCCTCACAACCCACCCGGGATGTCTGCGCTGCGCAAATTCTGCTCTCTTGAGCATCCCTGATTACAATCGCTCAACCATTGGCGGCCCTAAGCTCTGGAACTCCCTCCCTAAACCTCTCCGCCTCTCTACCCCTCTCTCCTTCTTGAAAATGCTTCTTAAGACCTACCTCTTTGACCAAGTTTTTGCTCATCTGTAATTTCTTCTTATGTGGCTCGATGTCACATTTATTTGTTTTATCACATAACACTCCTAGAAAGCACCTTGGGACGTTTTGCTACGTTAAAGGCGCTCTATAAATACAAATTGTTGTGTTCCGCGGGTAGTGTTCTAAAGGTTTTACCCTTGCCACTGGATAAAGCCCGTGTGGTGGCTGATGTGCAACGGTCACCAGACATTAAAAAAATCCACGCACAGGCATCTTCCACCCCTGGAGTTTCAGGACTGGAATATTGGGTCCTTCATTGAAACATCTGTGAACTCATCCCTTTTTGTGTGGAAGCAAGTCTTCCTTGTTCGACGGACCGCCTATGGTAATAGTGTTCTAACACACAGCTAAAAGGCATACCATTTCCCCTGACTAATGGAAGGCATATGGTGCCAATAATTCACACCAGAACCACTCCTTAGAAACCTATTATACATCAGATCCTATCTAAAGGGAAACCAAACTTAAATTATTCATGGATGTTAAATATGTCTACATTCTTCAGACTATTCTGTTCCAATGGCTGTTCCGCTAATTTTCTTCATTCGGGAGTCGGTGAGTGGGTGTGGCATCATTCATATTGCCAGGAAGCCTTCATTAATAATGAAGTTCCACAAATTAAACTCTACTTGTCTGTGTATGTCATAGAGAGGAGTAATTACTTCTAAAGTGACATGCAACATAAATATGACACCCACTTATTTTTCATTCCCTTAGTTTTGCATGCGTCATTTCTAATGTACGAGCAATTTGACTCTTTGACCATTCTTGGCAACAGAATTATGGTTTGGCTGCCAACAGAAGTATATTTTAGTGCTCATTTGATATCGGTTAGCAAATTGACTCCCCCACTGATCATGACGGTCCCGGGTTCAGTCCCCTCTCTGTGCTGAGTTAGCCAGTCTCGGCTGTGGCAGGGCAGGGAAGTTGCATTAGGTCTTGGCGATCCTTGCCTGGTACATTTGGGCTCGGCGTAGAGGTTGGGGAAGAAGAGCCAGAGTGACCACTTGCTTGTTGCTGCTGGTAAAGTGCACCCGCGCGGACACCCAGTAATGGCTACTTCAGAAAGCAAAATACTGCAGATGCTGGAAATCGGAAAGAAAGCCAGAAAATGCTGGAAGACACTTGGCAGGTCAGGCAACATCTGTGGCGAGAGACACAGATTTGACGTTTCAGGTCAAAGACCTATTATTCACCGACTTGCATTTATATAGTGCCTTACACGACCTCGGGCATCCCTAAAACGCTAATGAAGTACTTTTGAAGTGCAGCCACTGTTGTAACGTAGGACTGGAAGAAGTCAGAGATTTCGCAGTTTTTAAGAAAATGCAGAGCCAGGGAAAAGGAGGGCGGAGGAAACGGCAACGGGAGAAGGTCTGTGATAGGGTGGAGCACCGGAGTGATTAAATGACAAAATATGTTTCAAGGCAAAAGGGTGTGGTAATGGGACATAAGAATTAGGAGCAGGAGTCGGCCATTTGGCATCTCGAGTCTACTCCGCCATTCAATAAGATCGTAGCTGATCATCGACCTCAACTCCACTTTCCTGCATGATCTCTATATCCCTCGATTTGCCCTAGACCCCAAAATCTATCTATCTCAGCCTTGAGTATATTCAATAACTCGGCATCCATAGCCCTCTAGGGCAGAGAATTCCAAAGATTCACAACCCTCTGAGAGAAGAAATTCCTCCTCATCTCTGCTATAAATGGCCGACCCCTTATCCTGAGACTGTGCCCCCTAGTTCTAGATAATCCAGCCAGGGGAAACGACCTCTCAGCATCTACCCTGTCAATCGCCTTCAGAATCTTGTATGTTTCAATAAGATCACCTTTCATTCTTCTAAACTCCAGAAAGTATAGGCCCATTCTACACACTCTCATCATAAGACAGCCCAGGAATCAATCTAGTGAACCTCTGTTGCACCACCTCCAAGGCAAGTCGATCCTTCCTTAGATAAGGAGGCCAAAACTGTGCACAATACTCCAGGTGTGGTCGCACCAGGGCCCTGTACGATTGTTGCAAGACTTCCTTACTCTTCTACTCCCACCCTTTTGCAATAGTGGACACGTAAAGAAAGAAAAGATTAGCTCCAGAGTATATCAAGCTTTTGTTGTAATCCACTCCACAGCCTCCATACGCTCGCAGTCTAGACTTGCATGTGAAGAATGGATGTGTGAGCAAGGGCTGCTACAGCATGTCAGCTCCTGCCTTCGAGTGAGGATGTCTTTATTATCAACAGAAAGGGATTGCATTGAAGCTTCTTTTGACCCAGTTCTCTCCCCATCTGAAGACACTTTCTTCAGTGAGCACTTCATCGTGTGTGCCACGAAAGTGAGGCTCAGTGAGCTATTTGACTGCGAGGGGCATCCTAGCCAGCTTCAACCTACAGGCACTTTCCATTAGGAATCATTGGAAAGGGATTGGGAGCAGCAACCCTAGCTGATTTATTTCCCCTTCCTACCCTGGGATACTGAGTCCAGTTATGCCCCCTGTCGCTGCCCTGGCTAATGCCAGGTAACTAAACACGAGCTTGGGTATTAATGGTAGAACGTTCCTGGTCTGTATTGCATCGTCACCCTAACGTACTGAGCTAGTTTTTCTAGTACCTTTTTAACATTCATTATGAGGATATTTAGGTAATGAAGATATTTAATGAAGAGGTTCATCGGTCTGAACTACTACTACAACTTATATTTATACAGCATCTTTAACCCAGTAAAATGTACCGAGGCGCTTCACAGAAGTGATTATCAAACAAAATTTGACACCGAGCCACATTCGGAGATATTAGGGCAGGTGACCAAAGGCGTGGTCAAAGAGGTAGGTTTTAAGGAGCGTCTTATAGGAGGAGAGGGAGGCGGAGAGGTTTACATAGTCTTGCATGGTATTTACACCACAGAAACAGGCCATTCGACCCAACAGGCACATGCTGTACTTATACTCCACCCGAGCCTTCTCCCAACCTCCTTCTTCTAACCACGTAAACATATCTAGCTTTCCCTTAAATGCATCTATGCTGTTTGCCTCAACTACTACTTGTAGTAGCGAGTTCCACATTCTCACCACTCTCTGGGTAAAGAAGTTTCTCCTCAATTCCTATAGATTTATGAGTGACCGTCTTATATTTTTGACCCCTAGTTCTGGGTCCCCCACATCCAGGCTCATCTAGCAAGAATGGCAGCACAGACACAAAATATTGCTTGGGGAGGGAATTCCAGAGCATAGGGTCTCGGCAGCTGAAGGCATGGCCGGCAGTGGTGGAGTGATGAAAGTCAGGGATGTGCAATACAAGTATGCTGTAATATTTCCTAACCTACATTTTTTTTATTGACTTACAGAGACATAAGGAATATGTGAAAATGTTCAAGGAAAGACAAGAAGCTTTAGGTAACTTTCATCTTCTAGCATGACTGAGCTGCCTGCCAGCTTAAACCTCTGGGCTTCATTTCTAGACGACCTTACACAGTCAAGGGATGATTGCTCCTCGCCCAGAGGCGAGAGTGCTACTACTGAGCCACGATTGACACCTTACTAACACAGACTGGGGTTCAATCCTGGGACATTTTGGTCAGAGCCGCTCACATTGACATTGGATGCATAGCTGTTTCGCATTGTGAATTTGTGTCCACTGGGAACTGACTCGGGAGTGTCCAGTATTACACTTTGTGCCTCTGACAGCCATCACAGAGCAAGAGAGATCATCTGATGTGTGTACCAAGGAAGAAAACTTGGATTTATATATTCACTTGCATTTCTATTCAGGTGCCTAGGCCCTAAGCTCTGGATTTCCCTCCCTAAACCTCTCTGCCACTCTACCTCTCTTCCCTCCTTTATGACACTCCTGAAAACCTACCAAGCTTTTGGTCACCTGTCCTAATATCTTATGTGGCTCGGTGTCAAATTATGTTTGATTACACTCCTGTAAAGTGCTGTGGGGCATTTTACTACATTAAAGATGCTATATCAATGCATGTTGTTGTTGCAGCACCTTTCACAACCTCAGGACGTCCCAAAGCGCTTTACTGCCAATTAAGTACTTTTTGTACAGGTACCACTCATCGGAGTGCTTTGAATCTGGCTGATATGTGGTCACCTCTGACTAGGAATATGCATACTTCAGCATGATTGCATTGTTTCCTGTTTATTTACAGAGGAAGCTGATGAGTTGGATCAACTAGCAACCTCCACGAGAGAGTCCATTCAGTACGACCATCCAAACCACACTGTCACCGTGACAACGGTCAGCAGTATAGATTTGACTGGTGCTCATTTGTTCAACTTTGGTGCAAACCAGGTGAGTAAGCGGTTGAAATTGAAGGATAGGCACAGGCAAAATGCCACAAAAGTCTATCACCTACAAGAAATAGCTAACTTTTTTTTAAAAATAGTATCGTCGAATGTTTTAGCAGAATGGAAAATCCCTCGCTTCGTGGCATTTTCTGCCCAAATTGCATTCAGTTCTGATGAAGGGTACACACCCGGAACATCATAACCTGTCTTTATAGCCACTGATTGAACTGAATTATTTCTGACTGCAATTTTTGTTGTCATTGTTCCAATTTAGGCAGTCCATTGAGTGCCTCTATAGGCAGTGGTCTGGTATAGCAATGTTCCATTACACTGCTGTACCTGTTTGAGGGTTGGGGTGTGGGGGGGTGGTGATAGGGTGAGTGGGAGTACTTTTTATGTAGACTGCTCTGACAAACTTTTGAAAATTCATTCCTTGAATGTGGGCGTCGCTGGCAAGGCCAGCATTTATTACCCATCCCTAATTGCTCCTTGAGAAGGTGGTGGTGAGTCGCCGCCTTAAACCGCTGCAGTCCGTTTGGTGAAGGTGCTCCCACAGTGCTGTTCGGGAAGGAGTTCCAGGATTTTGACCCAGCGATAATGAAGGGACGGCAATATATTTCCAAGTCAAGATGGTGTGTGACTTGGAGGCGAACTTGGATGTGATTTATATTCCCATGTGCCTGCTACCTTTGTCCTTCTAGGTGGTAGAGGTCACGGGTTTAGGAGGTGCTGCCGAAGAAGCCTTGGTGCATCTTGTAGATGGTGCATACTGCAGCCACAGTGCGCCGGTGGAGGGAGTGAATGTTGAAGGTGGTGGATGGGGTGCCAATCAAAGCGTTCTGCTTTATCCTGTATTCAGAGTAACCAGGTAGTATAAGCAGAGTACCCAGCCAGTAACCTCCCATGTTTGGCTCTTGGACTGAAGTTGTAGCTCCCTCTGCAAAAACTGCAGTCGCTCGGGACACCTCCCTGTCTGCGATGCCACCAGAGTAAGGAGATCTCATTTAGTGGGGATCTGCTGGAGACAAGGATTTGACACTGTGGTTTAAATTTTAAACTTCGGTGCAGCACTAAGGAACACTGTCGGTGCCGTCTTTCGGATGAGGCGTTAAACCCAAGCCCCTGGCTGCCCTCTCGGGTGCACATAAAAGTTCCCACGGCACTATTTTGAAGAAGAGCAAGGGGAGTTCTCCCCGGCGTCCTGGCCACCAGCACTTGCCTCTCAGCCAACATCCCTGAAATAGATTATCCATTTATCTCATTGCGATTTGTGGGATCTTGATGTGCACAAATTGGCTGCTGCATTTCCCTACATTACAACAGTGACACCACTTCAAAAGTGGCTGTAGGGCGCTTTGGAATACTGTGAAAAGTACTACATAAATGCAAATTATTATTTTTTTCTTTCAAATGTGAAGCAGAAATTTTCTGAATGTATATTTGAATATACAGTAGAAACTTTGATTTTAAATATTCAGTGTTTGCAACAACAACAACAACCTGCATTTATATAGCGCCTTTAACATAATAAAATGGCCCAAGGTGCTTCACAGGAGCGTTATTCGACACCGAGCTACACAAGGAGATATTAGGACAGGTGACCAAAAGTTTGGTCGACGAGATACCTTTTTAAGGAATGAGAGGTTTAGGGAGGGAATGCCAGAGCTTCGGGCCTACCTCTCTAAGACGCTTCTTACAATCTACCTCTTTGACCAAGCTTTTGGACCCCTGTCCTAATATCTCCTGGTGTAGCTCTGTGTCAAATTCTGATTGATAACGTTCCCGTGACGTGCCTTGGTACGGTTTATTATGTTAAAGGCGCTATATGAATGCAAGTTGTTGATTTGTGTGATTTATCCTGCCTCTGATTTCTTTCTGAATTTGAGCCGATCTCAAAAGCAGTTTTACTCTCATGCCAGACTTCAAGCACAGAATTGAAGAGTTTACACTGGGCGTTGGGGAGATTATGATTTATCTCTTGCTGAGTGTTGGAGTTAGTGTATGCTAGTGTGAATAACTTTGTCCTCGTGTCGCTAACTAGGAGTAAGTAGATTTTGATGTTTATTTTTGAAGCCCGAAGAGCTTGAGGAAGAGCAGGCAGTGAAGAATGATGATGTGGGCGAAAAATTCCCCGTGAAAAGGGACAACCCTCTACCAAGGAAAGGAGCTGAACCCATAATGTCTACAAAGTAGGTGGAGTATTTGAGGATGTGACCCGGCGGTAAACTTTTAATGGGGTCAGAGGAGATATGTGGCTGGACTGGATCTGTGATATCCTGTAAAATCACAAACTATAAATTGATCCCTGTTCACCATTCCTCGTGCCTTGCAGTGTCATGTGTCCATAGCTAGCAAAGCTGCAAAACTGTGTTCAACACGTGTACACAATCTAAAAATAGGCAGAGTGAAGTCAAAAACTTCTATCCACTGCAATGGACCAGCAGTCATAGGAGCCGGAGGAGGCCATTCAGCCCCTCGAGCCTGTTGCATCATTCAATTAGATCATGGCTGATCTGTATCTTAACTCCATTCACCTGCCTTGGTTCCATAATACTTAATACCCTTGCCAAACAAAAATAATATTAATCTCAGTTTTGAAAGTTTCAATTGACCCTCAGCCTCAACAGTTCTTTTTGGGAGAGAGTTCCAGATTTTCACTACACTTTGTGTGAAGAAGTGCTTCCTGACATCAACCCTGAATGGCTATAATTTTAAGGTTATGCCCCCTTGTTCTGGACATCCCTTCACCCCTCCCCCTCCCCCTGTCCCCCAAACCAGAAGAAATAATTTGTCTCTCTCTACCCTATCAACTTTAATCATTAACACCTCAATTCGATCACCCTTAATCTTCTATATTCATGGGAATACAAGCCTAGTCTATGCAACACGTTTGTCATAATTTAACCCTTTTAGTCCCGTCACATAATCTGTTTAGGGCTTCCCTGGTGGCTTAGAGGTAAAGATGCCTTCTCTGATACTGATTTGAACGGTTTCAATTCATTAGAGGCATTACAATTGATTATCATCCTGGTTTAGGGCAAGTGAAATGGGACAGGTCTCTGCTCCTGATTGCAATCTAGTGACCCGTGTGCATCAGATGAGGTTCAGACTTGGGTGTGAAGGCCTCGGTGATGTGTATGGCTCGAAGGGCCGAATGGCCTACTCCTGCACCTATTTTCTATGTTTCTATGTTTCTATCTGCCTCAGGAAAATTTTGACTTAAAAAAAAAAGAAGCATTTAAATTTTCTTAGCAATGTGAAGACCCTTGATTAGGCCAATCCCTCACTGTTCTGTTGCTCTGGTAACGTGAAAGATGGGGAGTGTCGCTATCGTTGACATTACAATCAAAGCTCTTTGACTCGAAGCAGAAATTTTAGCATGAGACAAATGGTGAAAAAATGTCAGAGGGGAGAGGGATAAAAATATTGTTGTCAAAGGGGCAATGGAGATCAAAAAAATTAAATAGAGGGGGGGAAAAGTTAGATGGAGGGGAAAAGAAAGAATAAAGATCAACATTCCAAAATTTAGAGTCATTATTGAGTGGCATGTACGTGAATGCTTCAAGCATTCAGGATAACATTGAAGATATAGAAGCCTTATTAACCATGGAGGGATATGATGTATCTATAATGGAATGTCCTAACTCTCACCAAGTCCCGTTCACCTATCACCCCTGTGCTTACTGACCTACATTGGCTCCCGGGTAAGCAACACCTCGATTTCAAAATTCTCATCCTTGTTTTTAAATTCCTTTTATGGCCTTGCCCCCCTCCCTATCTCTGTAATCTCCTTCCGCCCTACAACCCTCCAAGATCTTTGAACTCCTCCAATTCTGGCCTCTTGAGCATTCCTGATTTTAATCGCTCCACCATTGGTGGCCGTGCCTTCTGTTGCTTGGTCCCAAGCTCTGGAACTCCCTCCCTAAACCTCTCCATCTCTCTACCTCTCTTTCCTCCTTTAAGATGCTTCTTAAAACCTACCTTTTTGACCAAGCATCTCCTGATGTGGCTCAGTGTCAAATTTTGTTTTATAACACTCCTATGAAGCGCCTTGGGACGTTTTACTATGTTAAATACACTATATAAATACAAATTGTTGTTAAGATGTAGCTTGGGTTTGGACAGGACTGGGAATTTAATCTTCTTGGTGATAACAATTTCTGGTGGCAGTGTTAGTAAAGAATTCTGCCACAGCTAGAATGCAAGGTTGTCCCAGGAGGTTGTGTTAAGACAGAATCCATATGGATATAATTAAGAAATAGGAAGGGAAATGGTACAATTCTCTTTGTGCATTACAGACTCCCAAACAGTAAAGATGAGAGGGCGAGGGAGATCTGCAGACAAGCCGCAGAAATATGCAAGAACAGCGGGGCTATAGTGTTTTGGCAAAGGGAGGAAAGTTTTTTTTTAGAATACATCCAGGATTGCCTCCGACATCATACTTGAAGGTCGCAGGGATATGGGGAAACAACGGGGAAGTGGGACTAACTGGATTGCTCTTCGAAAGAGCCGGTGCAGGCTCGGTGGGCCGAATGGCCTCCTTCTGTGCTGCACTATTCTACGATCATCAGTATGTTTCTAGTCCCAACAAAGAAAGAAGCACTGCTTCATACAGTTGGGGGAAAAAGTGGGGAAACTGTGATGTGACAGTAACAATTGGGAATTAGCAGTCACATCGTGAGCAGAATAGAAAAGGATAATGAAGAGTTAAAGATAAGGATGCTAAACTGGAAAAAGGCAAAGAACAGCAAGATTAGAAGGATCTGGCCCAAATTAGCTGGGCAGAGAAGTTGGCAAACAGCCAATTGAGCAGCAATGGTTAATCTTCAAATATCAGAGTACAGAATTAATATATTACTCCCCAATATATAGAGAGATTGAATCTTTAAAGGGAAGCATATGATCAAATTGAGGCTTTAAAAAAATTGAGAAATATAGAACATTTAGTTGGCCGGTGAAAAAGGCAATTAGAAGGACCGAAAGATATATGAAAAAGACTTGGGGGCTGAAATTGCCCCTTCCTTTAAGGTCAGTTACTGCTGGAAATCGATGGCCACGCTGCGGAGTGGAATGGCCGCCGATTTTTCTTTTGTGGAATGGTCGCCATTTTGAAAATAACGCTCCTGTGGTGACCCGCTCCCCCCACTACCGCTCCGCTGCTGTCGATCCATCCTAAGTGCGACATCAGAGCCGCATCGCCGATGCTCCCCATCCTCTCCCGCCACGTGAAATTGTGTGGAGAAAATCTTGCTGCCGCCGCTCAGTGCCACCAACAGCTTTTTCTGTCGCTACACTGTGCTTGGAACGCTTGTATTGTGCGGCTGCCGTTAAAGGGGGGGGACCTACTGCCGCGGCCGCCATCTTTTTTTTTTTTGTCGGCCGACTGCCATGTCTGGCCGACAATTATGCCCCCGGGTTTGGCTGGGCAGCCTGGCCACCCCCTCTTGGGTGCCAGGCCGCTGGCCCAGCCGAAATCCTCCCTGGTGGCCCAGTGGACCTAACTTAAAGAATAGCGGCGGCTCTCCCCTTTAAGTGAAGGGAAGAGACGTGGTGATGCGGCACCGTGATGATGTCATCAGCGCTACGCGGCGGACAGTCCGCCCGCCCCTCACTTTCGCCTCTCTAGTGTGCGAACATCCGCTCTTCGCCGTACCTCTGCCCCCATTATGACCGACTTCCAGGCCGCCGGAAATATAGAAACATAGCAAATAGGTGCAGGAGTAGGCCATTCGGCCCTTCGAGCCTGCACCACCATTCAATATGATCATGGCTGATCATGCAACTTCAGTACCCCATTTCTGCTTTCTCTCCACACCCCTTGATCCCTTTAGCCGTAAGGGCCATATCTAACTCACTTTTCAATATATCTAACGAACTGGCCTCAACAACTTTCTGTGGTAGAGAATTCCACATGCTCACAACTCTCTGGGTGAAGAAGTTTCTCCTCATCTCGGTCCTAAATGGCTTACCCTTTATCCTTAGACTGTGACCCCTGGTTCTGGACTTCCCCAACATCGGGAACATTCTTCCTGCATCTAACTTGTCCAATCCCATCAGAATTTTATATGTTTCTATGAGATGATCCCCTCTCATCTAAATTCTATTGAGTATAAGCCTAGTCGATCCAATCTTTCTTCATATATCAGTCCTATCATCCCGGGAATCGGTCAAAGAGCAGAATTTTGCTCAAGGGCCACCGCATCCACTGCGCCGGTAAAACAGCTGAAACAGGGTGCGTGAGCCGTGTTTCCAGTGGTGGGCAATTTTGGTCCCCTTAAGCTCGTATAGAGGCAAGTGCTTTTATAAGTAAATTAAAAAGAGTTAGAGAGGGTAGAACCACTTTGGGAAGAAGGAGGGTGTCTAATTATAGAGGATGAGGGTATGGCAGAGTTATTGAATATTTCAATTGTTTTTTTTTTACAAATGCTGTTGAAAGTGCGAATACAGTTGTCCCAGAGGAGGATACGGAACAACTGATGGAGACAACTGTGAAAGAGGAGTTGGTTCTCCAAAAATTCCGAATTGCGGCATAGTGCCCCGATGGCAACGCCCCTATTAAATCTCCCCTTAACCTTATTAATTATTAATGGTTTAATAATTTGAATAAAAAGGCATTTCCCTACTTTCCCCTTTAATGTACTTTTGTGCAGAAAGCTTAGTCTATAATTCCATGCTGCTTTATTGTGCTTAAAAAAAGCCACATTATCCAGTACTTTGAATTAAACAATGTGAATTACATAATCAAATGGTAACTGAATTGTCAGATCGTTGAAACTAATCGATTTTGAATTAGGATAAGCAGACCGTATTTCAGTGTCCCCTTTAATAAATTGAGGCCTCCTGACAATCTCCTGGACTCTGACGCATCTGTCCTCCTTGTTTGTTTTCCAGAATCTCTTCCCTGACATCCACGCTGCATTCCTCCAGTGTAAAAAATCAGAAAGGAAAGAAATGGAAAGGTTCTCACGATCAGGTCAAAAAACCCCTAAAAGGCAAGACCTCAAAATCACAGAGAAGAAAACGGACAGGGAAACCAGGGGGGGAGCAGTGAATCAAGAAAGCACGTTATCTCGGCCTTTACTATCTTTTGAATAACCCGAGTGACATTAGTGTTGGAACTGGATGACCAGTAATCCTGGACCTGTTTATAAACCGGGAAGCAGTTTTGCTGGGAGTGAGTTGATCATGGTGCGTCGTGCTCTGACATCACCAGATCACTCCACTTGAGAGGAAGGGGCTTGAGCCACACTAGCTTCTTGTAAGAAGATACTGGGACTAATGCGCAATGGTGGGATGTTGAAAAGATTTTGTTTAGGAACTCTTTGCTTCTAAGACAGGATTATGGCATCTGATGTTTTGCTCAGCAAGGTTGTTCTTCAAACTAAAATTCTTCAATTGCTGTTGCACTTTCATGTGGTCTTCTTGCCCTGTGTGTCTTGTTACTGTGGTATGTGTGAAATCTGTTACTGCGATTCATGTGCATCTTACAGCAGCTTGGGCACCTCAAACAATTGCATAAAAACATAAAGTCTGCAGTGAGGAAAGGCCATTTGGCCCACCTAGCCTGCTCTGCTCAGAGTCATGGTTGTTCTGATTTGGAATCCCACACCTTCCCCCCCCCCCCCCCCCCCTCCCTCCATCTGTCCTCCACCTGCAGATCCTCAAGTGCACACTAAATCCCACGACCTCCTCTCAAACTATCAAACAATGCTATTAATAATACATCTGTAACTTTCAGTCGACCTTTCTCAGCACAAAGTGATCCAGCTCACTTTTAAAGGCACCAATTAAACCTGATCTAGGAATCCATTATTGTGTTGGAAGGGGAGATGGTTTCTAATATCATATTCATGCTCCAGGCTTGAGAATTTAGTATCTGCATCCTTCGCTTATTGCTTGTTGCCAGCTACATTCCTTGCTTACTTCGACCTGATCTGTGCTGTCCATTATTTCAAGCTTTTGGGCAAACATTGTTTCTGCTTTTTGTAAACATGTTTATTGTCTTGACAGAAATGAGGTAAGGTCCTTCTGTGGTCTGTCTGTGTGACCATTACATCTCCCAGTATTATATATGTGTGTATGTGTGTGTGCATGCGTGTGTGTGTGACGAACCTGATTTTCCCATGTCGGCTGGCACCTGTATTCACAGAATAAAAACAAGATGTGTGGAAGTGTCTTGCAGAAAGTGGAGTTTTACAAAGTGATCTTGATGTATAGTAATCCTCTCATTAATAGAAAAATTACACCAAATTATTCTGCTGTGCCAGTGTGCTACTGAACCATTAAATCCCTATATTTTTGTTTGAACATTGAGCTTCTTTTGGCGTGAGGGAAGCCACATGTTTTGTCATGAATCATTTCTCCACTATCAGCACCCAATATCCACACCAAACAATTCCCAAGTCCAGTATAGCTAGTTAGTGCTCAAGGTTAAACACATGCCTGAATTCCTGTTTTACCGGCAAGAATTGATGTAGGGTAGTTGCCATTCTTTTTTAAAATTGGTCTCCTCACCCACCCGAGAGACTTGAGCACATAATCCAGGTTTGCTCCAGTGCAGTACTGAGGGAGTGCTGCACTGTTGGAGATGTGTGTTAAACCAAGGCGCCCCATCTGCCCCCTCGGGCAGATGTCAAAGATGCCACGGCACTATTTGAAGGAGAGTAGGGGAATTCTCCTTGGAGTCCTGGCCAGTATTTTAAAAACATCACTTTTAAAAAAAAAACACATTATCTGGTTATTATCTCATTGCTGTTTGTGGGAGCTTGCTGAGAAAAGAAAGACTTGCATTTTTATGGCGCCTTTCAGGACCACCGGATGTCCCAAAGTGCTTTACAGAGGTACTTTTTGGAGTGTAGTCGCTGTTGTAATGTAGGAAATGAGGAAGCTCCCACAAACAGCAATGTAATCTTTTTTGTTACGTTGATTGAAGGATAAATATTGTCCAGGACACCAGGGATATCTCCCCTGCTTTTCTTCGAAATAGTGCCATGGGATCTTTTACATAGAATCATAGAAGTTTACAGCAAAGAAGGCGGCCATTTCGACCCATCGTGTCCGTGCCGGCCAACAAGAGGCTATCCAGCTTATTTCCCACTTTCCAGCTCTAGGTCCGTAGCCCTGCAGGTTACGGCACTTCAAGTGCACATCCAAGTACTTTTTAAATGTGGTGAAGGTTTCTGCCTCTACCACCCTTTCAGGCAGAGAGTTCCAGTTCCCCACAACCTTCTGCGTGAAGAAATTTTCCCTCTAAACCTTCTACTAATTACTTTAAATTTATGCCCCCTGGTGTTGATCCCTCTGCTAGGGGAAATAGGCCCTTTTTATCCACTATATCTAGGCCCCTCATAATTTTATACACCTCAATGAGGTCTCCTCTCACCTCCTCTGATCCAAGTAAAACAAACCCAGCCTATCCAATCTAAGCTAAGATTCTCCACTCCTGGCAACATCCTCGTAAATCTCCTCCGCACCCTCTCCAGTACAATCACGTCCTTTCTGTAATGCGGTGACCAGAACTGCACGAAGTACTCCAGCTGTGGCCTAACCAGTGTTTTATACAGTTCAAGCATAACCCACCTGCTCTTATATTCTATGCCTCGGCTAATAGAGGCAAGCATTCCGTAATTCTTCTTAACCACCTTATCCATCTGGCCTGCCACCTTCAGGGATCTGTGGAAATGCACTCCCAGGTCCCTTTGTTCCTCTACACTTCTCAATGTCCTACCATTTAATGTGTATTCCCTTTCCTTGTTGGCTCTCCCCAAATGCATTACCTCACACTTCTCCGGATTAAATTCCATTTGCCGCTGTTCTGCCCACCTGACCAGTACATTGATATCTTCCTGCAGTCCACAGCTTTCTTCTTCATTATCAATCACACGGCCTATTTTAGTATCATCTGCAAACTTCTTAATCATACCCCCTATATTCAAGTCTAGATTATTGATGTATACTACAAAAAGCAAGGTACCCAGCACTGAGCCCTGCAGTACCCCACTGGAAACATCCTTCCAGTCACACAAATGTCCATCAACTATTACCCTTTGCTTCCTGCCTCTGAGCTAATTTTGGATCAAACTTGCCACTTTGTCCTGGGTCCCATGGGCTTTTACTTTTGTGACCAGTCTACCATGTGGGACCTTATCGAAAGCTTTGCTAAAATCCATATACACTACATCATACGCACTGCCTTCATCGAGCCTCCTGGTTACCTCCTCGAAAAATTCAATCAAATTAGTCAGACACGACCTTCCCTTAACAAATCCATGCTGACTGTCCCTGATTAACCTGTGTTTTTCTAAATATAGATTTATCCTGTCCTTCAGTATTTTTTCCAATAATTTTCTCACAATTGAGGTTAGGCTGACTGGCCTGTAATTGTTTGGTCCTTTCTCCTTTCTTAAACAAAGGTACCACATTAGCAGTCCTCCAGTCCTCTGGCACCACACCTGAAGCCAGGGAGGATTGGAAAATGATGGTCCAAGCCTCCGCTATTTCACGTTTGCTTCTCTTAACAGCCTGGGATGCATTTCATCCAGGCCTGGGGACTTATCCACTTTCAAATCTGCTAAACCCCTTAATTACCTCCTCTCTCAGTATGTTTATTTCATCTAATATTTCACACACCACCTCGATAGCAGTGTCTGCATCGCCCCTCTCTTGTGAAAACAAACGCAAAATATTCATTAAGAACCATACCCACATCTTCTGCCTCTACAAACCGATTACTCCTCATGGTGTCTAAAAGGCCCTATGCTTTCTTTAGTTATCCTCTTGCTCTTAATATATTTATAAAATATATTGGGATTTTCTTTGATTTTACTTGCCAAGATTTTTTCATGCTCTCTTTGCTTTCCTAATATCCCTTTTGGACTCTCTGTACGAGAGAGATTCTGCAGTATTTAGCCCTCGATATCTGTCATAAGCTTCCCTTTTTTTCTTGAGAGCAGACGGGATCTCGGTTTAACGTCTCATCTGAAAGACGGCACCTCCGACAGTGCAGCTCACCCTCAGTACTGCACTGGGGTGTCAGCCTAGATTTTTGTGCCCATGTTCCTGGAGTGGGACTTGAACCCATAACCTTCTGACTCAGGCACGAGTACTACCCACTGAGCCATGGCTGACACAAATTGTCTGCACGCAAATTGGCTGCTGCGTTTCCTACATTACAACAGTGACTACACTTCAAAAGTACTTAATTGGCTGTAAAGCACTTTGTGATGTCCTGAGGTCATAAAAGGCGCCATATAAATGCAAGTTATTTTCTTTTCCTGCTCCTTTAATATGTACAACAGAAACTTCATCCCACTGACACCACCAGAGATGCCCACCGACATATCCCATCACAGGCAGTCCTTCGGAATCGAGGAAGACTTGCTTCCACTCTTAGCATGAGTTCTTAGGTGGTTGTACAGTCCAATACGAGAATCACAATCTCTGTCACAGGTGGGACAGATAGGCGTTGAGGGAAAGGGTGGCCCGGGAGCCTGGTTTGCCGCACGCTCCTTCCGCTGTTGTCGAACTACAGTACGTGGACGATGCCTGCGTCTGTGCACACACACAGGCTGAATTCCAGGACATAGCCGAAGTATTTACTGACACACACATGCTTGGTGGCTGGCAGGGGCGGTTCCCTCTATAATGGGCAACCAATGAGGATGATGTTGGGGAGTGCAAGGCTCCAATTGTGGGCCAGCCCTGTGCTGCTGGCTGATTGACAGCCACTGACGGAGCCGCATACTGTGAGCTGGATCTGGGCTGCAAGTTTGTGCCTGAGCGCAACTTTAAATCTGTCCAGAAAGCAGAATGAAGACGCCGGTTCTTTGCAGAACTTGCAGAACTTTCTACAATTTACTAGAAACCTGTTAATCTTAAAAGGAAACGATCATTTGGACCAACTTTATGAACGCTGACTGCAATTCATTTCTTTGGCGACAAAATCCCAATTTTTGCCACGGACTCGAGCAAATGTAGCGAATAAAATATGTCTTTAAAATAACTCCATTTTACAAATGTTGGAGATTTCTTTGCAAGACTTCATAGTCGGGATATTGCTGCTTCTGTGTCGTACGGGAATGTTCTCAGGATTCAGTGTTTGCAACGGGTTTTCCACATGGACAGTTACAGATTTCTGGGCAAATTCATTCAGAAATTGAATGCAGGGTGCACACCTTTTGTTGATATTTGTGTCACAGGCCTCTTGTGTGGACTGCAGGGAAGTTTGCTCTTGTGGTCCTCGGTTGGAGTGACCTGAGGCGAGATCACCAGACACTGTAAGGGGAAGTGCAGCCGTGCATTTGCTGTGTTAAAGCAATCCCAACTTGTTTTTTTGATGGCTCCGAGTGAGTATTCGGGGAGAATGTTTGTTGTCAACCCACTGGCGTGCTTGAAGTTCGAAGCAAATGTTTTTGACAGGAGCAGGTGCCAGAATTGTTTCAAAGCCTTTGATCTCCATCGGAAGGACTACAGTCGCGATGACAACCAGGTGAAACAAGGGTCGAGCTTTAATAATTGATGTTTTTATTTTGTATATTATCTGAAAGCACCAGGTGGCCAGCATAGCCGACGGAAAATGCATATTAATTTGTGTTAAATTTATGATTGCGTTTAAAACTGTTTCAATGATTGCATTTTAATATTCTTTATACTTCAAAGGATTGGAAACATTGGAAAAAATGGTTAAAGGGCACAGTATTGTCACAAATTTCTAGCAAAGATTCAAGTTACACAGAGTACAGCACAAAAATAAGCCATTCGGCCCCACTAATCCATGCCACGGTTTATGCTCCACACAAGCCTCCTCCCAGCCATCTTCATCAAACCCTATTAGCACAACCTTCTATTTCCTTTCTCCCTCATGTGTTTATCTAACTTTCCCTTAAATGCATCTATACTATTTGCCTCAGCTACTCCTTGTGGCAGCGAGTTTCATATTCTAGCCACTCTCTGGGTAAAGAATTTTCTCCTGAATTCCCTGTTGGATTTATTAGTGACTATCTTGTATTTATGGTGACTCTTTTATATTTATGGCCCCCTAGTATTAGACTCCCCCACAAGTTGCAACATTTTCTCAACGTCTACCCTATCAAACCCCTCGATAATCTTAAAGACCCCTTATCAGGTCACCCCTCAGCATTCCCTTTTCTAGAAAAAAGAACCACTGCCTGATCAGTCTAACCTCATAGGTAGAACCTCTTAGTTCACCCATGTAAGTCTTTTTTGCATCTTCTCCAGTGCCTTTATTTGTAATCCTTTATGTACTATGGAGACCAGAACTGCGCGCAGTACTCTTTAGTGTGGTCCAACCAAGCTTGTATACAAGTTAACACATAATGGTCTGGAATTTGAGGTCAGCGGCGAAGCAATGGCGATCGCCGCTGACCTCAAATAAAACTGCCCACAAGGATCTCTACGTTTATCTGTGCATGCGCTAAATCCTGAAGTTACGGTCAGTTTCGGAGGGGTAATGACTGAGAACGCTGAAAGTTTCGCCGTCATTACCACTGCAAAATCTGGGCCAACTTCTCTATCATGTTTATGTAGAATCCTTACTTAAAGGCATAATGACTTCCAATCAAACATGTGGCACCTTGCATATGTGCAATGCAATGAAGCGAAGAGCGTCAAAATTATTAACTAGTCTCTTACCAAAATGACCAGTTTAGCAATTTTTCTGGGAAGTCAGAAGCTCAAACACTTTCGCACGAAGCTAATACATTTATAACTGGTCAGTTCCAGGCCTACCTTATTTTACAATGCTCCATGGTATTCTATTTGTCTATGCACCCATTTTGTAAGAAATGCTTATGCAGCTGCAATGGCAAATTGGTAAGAGTCTGTGTTGCAGTGACCTGCGGTCAAACCTATCCCAGAGATGCAGAGTTCAGGCTGTGACTGATTTCACCAAACTGCGTTGGCCCCTTTCTGCTCCTCTAACTCATTGCTCCTTGAATGCAGCAGTAGTGCCCATAGGAAGAAAGACTTGCATTTATAGAGCACCTTTCACAACCTCTGGACGTTCCAAAGCGCTTTACAGCCAATGAAGTGACCGGGTCCCTTTTATAAAGGTGATGTATTTTTATCTTCATTTTGTATAATGCCCAGGTGCATGACCAGTTGGCATGTGTAGAGTAGAGGTGTGTGACTGGCCTGCTGACTAAAGTCCGGAGATTGGAAGCTGACAGGACGGACGAGGCACGGAGGAGCAGAGAGGTCGGAGCCCAGAGGTGGAGCTGCATAGGCCAATAGCAAGGCTGTGAGGTCGTGAGGCTCGCATTGCGTACTATGAATTTCACGTAGAGCAATGTCCTGTAGGAAGGAGGACAGTAGGAGTATGTTTGAGTTTGTGTGTTTGTATTGGCACATACAGCGGAGCCTGGTCTCCCTTGCCACTGGACCAAGACCTTGCTCCATCAAGCCCATGTGGTGGCTGGTGTGCAATAGCCACCCCCCGTTAAAAGAATTCACGCAAACCTTCCACCATTTAAAATTAGTTCATCGGTTTCCTGAGTACTCATTTTTAGTGTGGGAGCAAGTCATCCTCAATCCCGAGGGGCTGATGATGATGACTAAAGTCTCAGATGTTTTTGGACCTTGCAATAATTAAAGCGGGCATCGGGAGAATACATGGAATGCCATAGAATATACAGCACAAAAACCAGCCATTCGGCCCAACTGGTCCACGCCGGTGTTTATGCTCCACACGAGCCTCCTCCCACCCTACTTCATCTCACCCAATCTGCATAACTTTCTCCCTCATGTTTTTATCTAGCTTCCCCTTAAATGCATCTATGCTATTCACTCCACTAGAATCCTAGAATAGAATGGTTACAACACAGAAGGAGGCCATTAGGCCCGTTGAGTCCATGTTGGCTATCTGCAAGAGCACCTCAGCTGGCCCCACTCCCCCGCACTTTCCCCGTAGCCCTGCAATTTCTTTGCAAACTACTCCTTGTGGTAGTGAGTTCCATATTCTAATCATCTCTGGGTAAAGAATTTTCTCCTGAATTTCCTATTGCATTTATTAGTGACTATTTTATATTTATATCTCCTACTTTTGGTCTCCACCACAAGTAAAACATTTTCTCTACGTCTACACTATCGAACAGAGCGTTTGAATATGTAGCAGGGGCTACAAATAGAAGTAATGATGCTATAAAGTGAGTATTTGATTTATTAAGGCATTGGGACTGGGCTAGCATGCTGTCCTTGTGTCCACTTCATAGAATCATACAGCACAGAAGGAGGCCATTCGGTCCTTTGTGTCTGTGCCGGCTCTATGAAAGAGCTATCCAATTAGTCCCATTCCCCCTTTTCCCCTTAACACTATATCTCTGGTATTTGGGTTTCAAATCCAGCGCAGACGAATGGGGTGACCTCTCCATCTGATTGTAAGAGCTCTGAATGAAGTGAGATTGGACCAGTTCAGTGTATGTCCCAGTGGGCCCACAAAACATAGCTGCTCCTAATTCGGTAACAGTTGACATATTTGCAGGGCTATGGGGGTAAAGGGGGAATGGGACTAATTGGATAGCTCTTCCATAGAGCCAGCCCTGGCATGAAGGGACTCCTGTGCTGTACGATTCTATGAAGTGGATACAAGAATGCCTGTCATGGGAAATTGGAAAAAATCTCTGTGGTAAGAGGGTGCGGCACATTGTTGAAGCAGTAGAGCAAATCGTTCTTGGCTGCTCTAGGAATGGCAAATGTTCACAGAGTAACATTGGGAAGGGTGCCAAGTTCCAAAAAATGGTGCCTGTGGAGGGAAGAAAATGAATAACCAAATTAAAAAAAAACATTTAAATTGAGAAGGTGAGTGACTTCTGTTATATATGTAAATTTGTATTTACTCTGCACAGCCACCAGAGGGCTCATCCCCTGAAGTCCCAAAGGATCCCACAATCCCTTGGGAACACAGGTATTTAAGGAGGCCTCACAGGTTGGAGAGGCACTCTGGAGACCTGCAATAAAAGACTACGGTCACACTTTACTTTGAGCTCACAGTGTTCAGTCTGACTCTTTCTCCATACTCCAATTTGCGAGGTGCCCGAGAGAATAGCCCTTCATAAGAAATAGGAGCAGGAGTCGGCCATTTAACCCCTCGAGCCTGCTCCACCGTTTAATAAGATCATGGCTGATCTGATCATGGACTCAGTAGCATTTCCCCGCCCGCTCCCCATAACCCTTGACTCCCCTATCGCTCAAAAATCTGTCTATCTCCGCCTTAAATATATTCAAATAACCAGCCTCCAGAGCTCTCTGGGGCAGAGAATTCCACAGATTTACTGAGAGCAGAAGATCCTCCTCATCTCAGTTTTAAATGGGCGGCGCCGAATTCTGAGACTATGCTCCCAAGTTTTAGTTTCCTCTATGAGTGGAAATATCTTCTCTGCACTCAACTTGTCGAGCTCTCATTATCATATGTTTCGATAAGATCACTTCTTATTCTTCTGAACTCCAATGAGTATAGTCCCAACCTACTCAACATTTCTTCATAAGTCAACCCCCTCATCTCCGGAATCTCTGAACAGCCTCCAATGCAAGTATTTCCTTCCTTAAATACAGGGACCAAAACTGTATGCAGTACTCCAGGTGTGGTCTCACCAATACCCTGTACAGTTGTAGCAGGACTTCTCTGCTTTTATACTCTACCCCCTTGCAATAAAGGCCAACATTCCATTTGCTTTTTTGATTACTTGCTGTGCCTGCATACTAATTTTTTGTTTTTCATGCACAAGGCCCCCAGGTCCCTCTGTACTGAAACACTTTGCAATTTTTCTCCATTTAAATTATAATTTGCTTTTCTATTATTTCTGCCAAAGTGAATAACCTCACATTTTCCCACATTATACTCCATCTGCCAAATTTTTGCCCACTCACTTAGCCTGTCTATATCCCTCTGCAGATTTTTTGTGTCCTCCTCACAATTTGCTTTCTCACCCATCAGCAAACTTGGCTACATTACACTCTGTCCCTTCATCCAAGTCATTAATATAGAGTGTAAATAGTTGAGGACCCAACACCAATCCCTGCGGCAGCCTACTAATAATTGTTTGCCGACCGGAAAATGACCCGTCGTTTATCCCGGCTCTCTGTTTTCTGTTAGTTTTCTACACATAAAGGCAACTGTAGCCATGGCAACGGACATGAGGAGGCTGGGAAAAATAAAAAAGCACATTGTTTTTTAAATGGAGAGAGATTACAAAATGCTGTGGTACAGAGGGATCTGGGGACCCTTGTACATGAAACACACAAAGTTAGCATGTAATTAAGAAGGCAAATGGAATGTTGGCCTTTATTGCAAGGGGATGGAGTACAAAAGTAGGGAAGTCCTGCTACAACTGTACAGGGCGTTAGTGAGACCACACCTGGAGTACTGCGTACAGTTTTGGTCTCCTTATTTAAGGAAGGATATACTTGCATTGGAGGCAGTTCAGAGAAGGTTCACTAAGTTGATTCCTGAGATGCAGGGGTTGTTGTAAGAAGAAAGGTTGAGCAGGTTGGGCCTATTCCAACTCCATTGGAGTTTAGAAGAATGAGAGGTGAAACTTATAAGATTATGAGGGGGCTTGACAGGGTAGATGCAGAGAGGACGCTTCCCCTCGTGGGGGAGTCCAGAACTAGGGGGCATAGTTTCAGAATAAGGGGTCGCCCATTTAAAATGGAAACGAGGAGGAATTTCTTCTCTGAGGGCCGTGAATCTGTGGAATTCTCTACCCCAGAGAGCTGTGGAGGCTGGGTCATTGAATATATTTAAGGTGGAGATAGACAGATTTTTGAACGATAAGGGAGTCGAGGGTTATGGGGAGCGGGCAGGAAAGTGGAGTTGAGGCCAAGATCAGATCAGCCATGATCTTATTGAATGGCGGAGCAGGATCGAGGGGCCAAATGGCCTACTCCTGCTCCTATTTTTTATGTACTTAGCTGTAGCCAGGGCAACAGGCCTGCTGGATGGTCTGCACGAAATGCTGATCAAAAGACGGAGATGCTGTCTGGGAGAGGAATACGATACATTGGGAATTTCAGAAACAAAATAACAGGAATTTGAATTGGAAGGAAACCCTTCACAGGCAACGATGAGCGACGAGGACATTATTGAATCAGTGAACTTGAGCCGGGGAGAAGATTAAGAGACTGATTGTGATGAGGACATGGGCGACACAGAACCAGTTATCCCTTCACTCGAGGATGAGTTTAGAAAGACAATCGCAACTGTGCGCAACTGTAATTCGTCATTACCTGGAACTGTGAATCTTTTTGGACCGGCTAACAAGATAGAAACAGCGTGCATTGAAAAAAAGCACGAATAATATGAAGCAGTGTACCCGGTATAGATTTATCCAACAGTATAAAATGATTTCAATTCAAATTGGCCGTTTCTTCATTTTTCTGATGCACTAAAGCCAATGATAGTGAACACCCTGCTATAACAATCTTTGTCAGTCCCTGAGGAGTTCACGGTAATACTTTTCTATTTGACCGACCTCATTTTCCATTATGAACAGACATGTGGACTCGAGGCACAATGGACATGATCTTCACCGCCCGACAAATCCAAGAGAAATGTAGGGAACAACACCAACCTCTTTGCATGGCCTTCTTTGACCTGACAAAGGTCTTTGACACTGTCAACCGTGAGGGATTATGGAGTACACTCTTCAAATTCGGCTGTCCTCAAAAATTTGTCGCCATCCAACGTTTGCTTCATGATAATATACAAACCGTGATCCTGACCAATGGATCCACCACAGACCTAATTCATGTACGAGCCGGGGTGAAGCAAGGCTATGTCATTGAACCAACGCTCTTCTCGATCTTTCTTGCTGCAGTGCTACATCTCACCATCGGCAAGCTTCCCACTGGAGTGGAGCTAATTTATAGGTGACGTTGAGCTGGGGAGAGGATGAAGAGACTGATTGTGACGAGGACACAGAACCAGTTATCCCTTCACTCGATGATGAGTTTAGAAAGACAATCGCAACTGAGCGCAACTGCAATTCGTCATTACCTAGAACTGTGAATCTAGGCGACGGGAAACTCCGTCGTCTTCAGACCAGTTCCAAGGTCGTGCCATCCTCTGTCATCGAATTACAATATGCAGATGATGCTTGTGTCTGCGCTCACTCGGAAGACAAACTTCAAACCATCGTCAACACGTTCAACATAGCGTACGAGAGCATGGGTCTTATACTAAACATCTGTAAAATAAAGATGCTCTATCAACCTGCCCCCACCACACAGCACTGCCCCCAATTATCAAAATCCATAATGAGGCCTTGGACAACGTGGATCATTTTCCATACCTCGGGAGCCTACTGTCAACAAGGGCAGACATTGATGACGAGGTCCAACACCGCCGTTAGTGTGCCAGTGCAGCATTTGGTCGCCTAAAGAATAGAGTGTTTGAAGACCAGAACCTTAAAACCGGCACAAAACTCATGGTCTACAGAGCAGTAGTGACACCTGCCCTCGTATATGCTTCTGAGACATGGATTATGTACAGCAGGCACATCAAAGCACTGGAGAAGTACCATCAACACTGCCTCAGGAAGATCCTGAAAATCTATTGACAGGATAGGCGCACCAACATCAGTGCTCTCGCACTACGACAGAGATTCTAGCTCCCGCATTAGACTTATCAGTCATCTGAGAACTCATTTTTAATGTGGAAGCAAGTCATCCTCGACTCTGAGGGACTGCCTATGATGATGATGATGATGGACAGACAGAGGTCATACATAGAGGTTAATTTGAAAAATCCTTAAGTGTGTGACAAGCCAGTTACACATTAAATAAGTAATTACAACTGAATGAAGTGCGTGATTGCATGGAACTGTGCTCCTGTTCACTCGAAGAATCGAGCAAGTTAATAAGGGTTCCTCATTAGGCAGATCCTCAGAAAAATCTCTTAGTGGGAGCTGCCATACTGTACTGCAAATGTGCCAAATCACAGGTTTAAGATTCTTATGTGATTCTTATGAATAACAACAACAACTTGTATTTATATAGCACCTCTGATATAGTGAAACATCCAAGGCAATTCACAGGAGTATTATGAGAGTTAAAAAATTGACACCGAGCCGTAGAAATTAACGCAGGTGACCAAAGGCTTGGTCAAAGAGGTACGTGTTAAGGAGCGTCTTGAAGGAGGAAAGAGCGGTGGAGAGGTTAGACAGGGAATTCCAGAGTTTGGGGCACAGGCAACAGAAGGCACGGCCACCAATGGTTGAGCAACTTTAATCAGGGATGCTCAAGAGGGCAGAATGAATAAAATACTAATTACATTTGCTAAACAGGAAGTGACACTTAGAAAGGAGATTGAAATCATGAAAAGCAAAGGGTAGTGTGATGGAATCCAAGTTTAGGCAGAAAATACATTGGCGCTGATTAACTGGAAACCTATTGGCCTAAATCTTGCTGGAAAGATAACGGCATGTTAACGATGCACACCTTTAGTAATGCGCAAATCGTCCAGCAAATTTAGGAGATTAAGAGATACACCGTTGTGCTGTGAATCTCCAGAACTTGCTGGTTGACTTAAGCCTTTTGTTTTCCACAAACAGCATCTCATCCTGAGCCTCCCCATTATTTTTAAGAACTTGCTGCATTTGCCCATTAATTGCCCATTAAACTGCCGCAGAAAGTTAGGGCTCGTACTAAGTACCCTTTTAACAATGTGATAATTGTTAATGCAGCGCCAATCAAAGTCTCCGGCCTAGAAAGGGAACAATTTCAACTGTGGAGTCTCATTTCTGCATGTAATAAATTTAAAACGTTTCAAATTTCAAATGTAATTTTCTTTTTCATACGGCATTCAACGGCAGTACCATTAACATCCTAGGGGTCACCATTGACCAGAAAGTTAACTTGGCCAGCCACTGGCTATAAGAGCAGGTCAGAGGCTGGGTATTCTGCGGTGAGTGTCTCACCTCCTGACTCCCCAAAGCCTTTCCACCATCTACAAGGCACAAGTCAGGAGTGTGATGGAACACTCTCCACTTGCCTGGATGAGTGCAGCTCCAACTACACTCAAGAAGCTCAACATCATCCAAGATAAAGCAGCCCGGTTGATTGGCACCCCATCCACCACCTTCAACATTCACTCCCTCCACCACCGGCACACGTGGTTTCAGTGTGTACCATCTACAAGATGTACTGTAGCAAGGATGCATGGGACCACCATTACCTCCAAGTGCCTCTCCAAGTTACACACCATCCTGACTTGGCAACATATCGCCGTTCCTTCATCATCGCTGGTCAAAATACTGGAACTCCCCCCGCGCCCCCCACCCCTAACAGCACACCACACGGACTGCAGCGATTCAAGAAGGTGGCTCACTACCACCTTCTCGAGAGCAATTAGGGATGGGCAATAAATGCTGGCCTTGCCAGCGACGCCCACATCTGAAAAACTAATTCAAAAAATGTTTCCTTTCTGTCTCTTAATCCAATCGGAATACTGAAAGGGGAAGATGTTTTTGGTGGTGGATCACGCTGGAGGTGGAGGAAATGGTGGAGGATGATCTGTTGAATGTGGAGGCTGGTGGGGTGAAAGGGAATGGTTCTGGGAGGGAGGGGAAGGGGTGAGAGCCAAAGTACACTCCCCCCAAACTTTCCCATTCTCTGAACTTACTTAAAACCCATTACATCTCTAACTTCTTCCAGTTCTGACGAGAGCTCATCGTCCTGAAATGTTAATTCTGTTTCTCTCTTCACAGATGTTGCCTGACCCGCTGAGTATGTCCAGCATTTTATGTTTTTAGTTATCCTAGTAACTATTTTTGAGATAACTACATTAACATAAGCCCTCCAGTATGGGTTCAAGTTGCCCAAAACTTATTTCACATAGGGCCTTTACAGTCAGTTGTGAATGAGACCTGCATCCCATCAGCTGGACTGGATTCGAACTCCGATCCCAGTGATGAAATGTCCAGCTCCCAAATAATTGCAGTAAAAGTTTTGTAAGAAAGATCCCAGGACATCCCAAAGCGCTTTCCAGCCAATGAAGTACTTTTGAAGTGTAGTCACTGTTGTAATGTGGGAAACGTGGCAGCAATTTGCACACAGCAAACTCCCACAAACAGCAATGTGATAATGACCAGATAATCTGTTTTAGTGATAAATATTGGCCACCAGGACACAGGAGAACTCCCCTGCTCTTCTTCAACATAGTGCCATGAGATCATTTACATTGAATTGAGAGAGCAGACAAGGCCTTGGTTTAATGTCTCATCTGAAAGATGTCCCCTCTAATAGTGCAGTCCTCTCTTGGTACTACACTGGAGTGTCAGCCTAGATTTTGTGTTCAAGTCTCTGGAGTGGGACTCAAACCCACAACCTTCTGACTCAGAGGCAAGGGTGCTGCCCACTGAGCCACGGCTGACATCTGATAGCCACAGGAGGCAGATATGCCACCAATCTTCAAAATCTCCCTCTCTACCAGGTAACCCGCAACACGCTGTGAGGGGGGGGGGGAGTCTCCACTCTGCCCCCTCTCCCCGCCATTCAGTGAGGGGAGTGAGGATGTCTATGTAAATGGAGCAATGGGACCTGTTGAAAGTGGTGTGGGGGTGAGCAGTGGTGTGAATGGAGTGCGCTTGACAAGAGACTGTGAGAGGAGGTGCACCACAGGATGTGGATACATCTGCAACTTTGCTTACCTTTCCTGATCCGGTCGGGCCATTGAAAGATATTCCGCACTGGATCCAGGCCCTCATGGTGATGCTCCTGCTGCTCTCCTGTTCTGCTTCCTCCAGCCACGCCTCCTTAGTGGTGGCAGCAGATTTTTGTTCACTATTGGTGGGAAAGAGGACCTCTCTTGTGGCCCTTACTGGACCCAGCAGAACGTCCAGCATCAACTCGCTGGATCTGGCGCAGCCTTTGATCTCTTTGCCGACATGGCCCTCACTTTTCTCCTTCAAACACCAGTCTTATCTCCAAACACCTTCCTCCGCTGCATCTCTGAACTGGACCTTTAGAAAGTCGAGGTGAAATCGCGTCATTTGGGTCTGCGTCACGCTTGCTCGCACACATTGGAGGCACGTAAACCCGGAAGTAAAATAATATCAAGGCAACCCTGTTGAAATCGGTCATTTCCACCCGCCCCGCAATGTTGCATATCCGTCGCCCTCTGTTGTCCCCCTCCCACCCCTCCCCCCGCTTCGTTTCCGTCCCTGCGTTATTATCGGGGCCTAGATGTAACAAGCAGCATTCATTCATTCTGCATCATCCCGCACTTACAAAGTACCAGTTGATTTCCCATGATGTTACACAATTCGGGGTTTTTAAGATTATGAAAGGGTTTAATGGGGTAGATGTAGAGAAGACATTTCCACTGGGGGCCATAAATATAAGATAGTCCACTATGAAATTCAGGAGAAACTTCTTTACCCAGAGAGTGGTGAGAATGTGGAACTCGCTACCACATGGAGTAGTTGAGGTGAATAGCATAGATGTATTTAAGGGGAAGCACATGATGGGGAAAGGAATAAAAGGATATATTGATGGGGTGAGCTGAAGAAGGGTGGGAGGAGGCTCGTGTGGAGCATTAACACCGGCATGGACTAGTTGGGCCGAATGGCCTGTTTCTGCTCTCTACATTCCTTCCGGTTCGTTGGCAGCAGTCACTCCGTAAATTCTATATAACAATGAGTCTAGAACAAGTGTAAACGACAGGTGAAGTGGGGTTAGAGGGCAGGAGATAATTGGTGCACAGACACAATTTACCCACCAGTGTAAAGTCATACATTCTTTCCTTTTGTATTTCATCATAAATTCCTGTGCCCACTTTTATGATTGAAACTCGGTCAATTTGTGTCTGCTATAAGTATGCCCTCTTGCCAGGTGGGTGTTGCAGCAGCTCGATGTAGGAATTGATAAAAAAATGTGCAAAGATTTTTAAATATTATAGATAGATATTGAGTTAATCTAGGTGCTTTGATGCACCAATATGCTGCAACCATTTAGGACACTATCTTACTGTACTAAATTAGTGCATTAACTTTCGTTCCTAGATTAACTCTTGGAATCCAATGTCAAGCTCCAGAAAATTGGACATATTTACAAATATAGCATAGTTAGATACATGATAAAGCACCCTCTACTCAACAACAACAACAGCTTGTATTTCTATAGCTCCTTTAAAGTAGTGAAACATCCCAAGGCGCTTCACATGAGTAGTATGAGATAAGAAATTTGACACCGAGCCGCATAAGTAGAAATTAGCGCAGGTGACCAAAAGCTTGGTCAAAGAGGTAGGTTTTAAGGAGCGTCTTGAAGGAGGAGAGAGAAGTAGAGAGGCAGAGAGGTTTCAGCAGGGAGTTCCAGAGCTTGGAGCCTAGGCAACAGAAGACACGGCCACCAATGGTTGAGCGATTATAATCAGGGATGCTCAAGAGGGCAGAATTAGAGGAGCACAGACATCTTTGGGTGGGGGGGGGGGGGAGTTGTGGGTCTGGAGGAGATTACAGAGATAGGGAGGGGTGAGGCCATGGAGGGATTTGAAAATAAAGATGAGAATTTTGAAATCGAGGTGTTGCTTACTTGGTCCAAACCACATGCCCCAGCCCCAATTGCAAAAAAGCATCTTCTGCATTTCCCAAACAACCATCAATAAAATGGCCAATTTTAATGGTGAACTGGGAACACTCTGCTCTTACTCCACAAGGGGCTGGTTTGGAGTCCAGATACATTTCATGAATGACCCTTACCCATCTGTCTGAGTTGGATCTGAAGAGGTGAAAGTTCATTGTGCTAACTGCGGTTGCCAGCTCTGGTCAGACATATTCCTGGCGGTTGCATCATATGACCTCCTGCCTCCAGCTGTCCCGTCACCACACTCCCGCCATTGGTCACCCGACACGTCCATCCTCAAGACACCCCGCCCTCACAGCCAATTGGAAAGTCAATCGACTCTTCATTACCTGACTGGTGATTCTTCACGGCCAGCCAAACCGCCTATTTTTCCACGTACAATATTTTAATAACTAATAAACAAAAGTGTTCATAGAAAATAAAAAAATATATACTTTTTTAATGCCCCTATGATTTTTCTCTCTGGTGTTTTTTTATTATTCGTTCCTGGGATGTGGGCGTCGCTGCCAAGGCCAGTATTTATTGCCCATCCCTAATTGCCCTTGAGAAGGTAGCGGGAAACTGCCTTCTTGAACCGCTGCAGTCCGTGTAGTGAAGGTGCTCTCACAGTGCTGTTAAGGACGGAGTTCCAAGATTTTGACCCAGCGACGATGAAGGAACGGTGATATATTTCCAAGTCAGGATGGTGTGTGACTTGGAGGGGAACGTGGAGGTGGTGGTATTCCCAGGCACCTGCTGCTCTTGTCCTTCTAGGTGGTAGAGGTCGCGCGTTTGGGAGGTGCTGTCGAAGAAGTCGTGGCGAGTTGCTACAGTGCGTTTTGTAGATGGTACACACTGCAGCCACGGTGCAGGGAGGGAGTGAATTTTTAAGCTGGTGGATGGGGTACTTTGTCCTGGATGGTGTCGAGCTTCTTGAGTGTTGTTGGAGCAGCAGTGTCCTGGAGGTTAGTCTTTAATTCCTGGAGATTCCAGGGCAATCCTGGAGGGTTGGTAACCCTCGTGCTAACTCACATTTATTAACTAATTTATCCCGTCATACCCCCAACATGGCCTCATGACTCTCATGTGTCTTCTATTGGGAGAGCAGGCGGGCCTTCCTCCTGACCCTGACACCTCAGCTGACGGGGGGAGGGGGGGGGGCGAGGTGCAGTAAAGAAAAAGAAAGATTGCATTTATATAGCCCCTTTCCTGACCTCGAGACGCCCCAAAGCGCTTTACAGCCAACGAAGTACTTTTTGAATGTAGACACGGTTGTAATGTGGGAAACGCAGCTGCCAATTTTGTGCACAACAAGATCCCACAAACAGCAATGTGATACTGGCCAGATAATCTGTTTTAGTGCTGTTGGTTGAGGGATAAATATTGGGAGAACTCTGATTTGAATTGTGCCGTGGGATCTATTGCATCCACCCCAGAGAGCAGGCAGGGCTTCCGTTTAACGTCCTATCCAAAAGAGGGCACCTCCGACAGTGCAGCATTTCCTCAGTACTGCACTAGATTTTTGTGCTCAACTCTCTGGAGTGGGACTTGAACCCACAATCTTCTGACTCCGAGGCGGGAGTGCTGCCCACTGAGCCACGACTGACAAGAGGGAGTATCAGGCAGCAGGAATTAGACTCCTGCGTCGGACTGTTGCGGTGGAACCTCACCCCTCACCAGGGATTCTGCCCATTGGTATATCTGACAAGTTTTTCAAACAAACAAAGTCACTCAGCAGGATTAAGCAGCTGGACCGAGACAGGAAAAGGTAATGGACCTTTCAGGTTTATGCGCAGTTGAAGTTTGGGTTTAATTTTCCTTTAGAAAGCTACCCAGCACTTTGATAGGCGACTTATAAAATAGTCATGACCTACATCTGAGTCAGCGCTGGCCCTATTGGGTTACAACATATTGTTCAAAGCCCGATATCTCACCGTTTGGGGTGGGACAATGGACGCTGTTGAACGATGTGTGCCAGGTTAGTATTTCTAACTAATATTCGGAGCAGGGCTGATCGTGACTCGTTAGATGACATGCGTCGGCTGGTCTGTCCTTTGAGTGTGGCTGAAGTGTAGCAGTCAAGGCAGGTCTGTGCTATTTTTAGAATCTACAGGGATTACCTGCAACTAAAGTACCGTATGTAAGAAGTAGTTTCCTCTGCTTCAGTGTTGAACACAAATATATCTTAAGAGCTATTTTTCACACTCCACCACCCTGTTCCCCCTCCCATTCCCCGTTGGCTTTTATGTTGTTTATATCCTCTTTGCGTCGAAATCCAAGTCGATTGAGACATCTCCCTTTCTAACGCATGCTTACACTGGACCTCAGAACTATGGAACTCCTTAACTGTCTCACTGATCTCTTACCATCTACAGACTCTTAAAACCCATCTTTGGTGTCATCTAACAATTACTTCTGCATTTGCCTTTTCAACCCAGCATTTCCCAACCTTGATGGTGTCGTGCACTGTGGACCTCGGCTCACGTGGGCAGAACCCTCGCCCCTGAGTCAGAAGGTTGTGGGTTTAAGTCCCACTCCAGGGACTTGAGCACAAAATTTAGGCTGACACTCCAGTGCAGTGCTGAGGGAGCGCTGCACTGTCGGAGGTGCTGTGTTTCGGATGAGACGTTAAACCAATGCCCAGTCTGCTCTCTCAGGTGGACGTAAAAGATCCCGCGGCACTATTTCGAAGAAGAGCAGGGGAGTTCTCCCCGGGGCCAATGTTTATCCCTCTGTAGTGGAGTATTTAAAATAAACACTCAACACCAGGTCTGGGTTCGAAGATTCAAATAGTCTTTATTTGCACCGGTGGGAAGTCTGCCTGCTCTCTCTCTGTAGCCAAGCTTCTCCGATGATACAAAGTTCCAAGCAATCTTTTATACACTTAATGATGCATGTCAGCCTCGTGCACGATCCCCCTATGCCGTTTAATTGGCCCAAAGCCCACGTGCACAATTGCTGATTGACTAATTCCCTTTCGCATCACAGAATCATTCGCCTATGTTTCATACCAGATGGAGTTTCTCCACTGTGTTACTTCTGATCCCTTGCTCTGTTTAACTGCCCCTCTGAGCTTCCTGTGGTTCAACAATTTGGCTATTTGTAATTGTCCCCAAGTTACACAGCTTGCAACAGTTAATCATTCTAACATGTTATTCTTAGCGTTATCTCTTCTGCTCGTTAAGCAACTTAGAAAGCTGACCACTACAAAAGCCTATTTAGCTCTTTTTAGTCCCGAGACCCATTCTTAACCCTTTAATTATAGCAGAGCTCGAAAGCCCCACTTCAGTTCTCCCTTTTGGTACTTGGTTACCTAGCCCAAGATTACCAACCTAATTCTGCTTCATTCTGTGTCTGCTGCTCCATTCTGTGCTGATCAGCCGGTTTGGAGTACTTGGGACGTGACCTATGTCTCAGAGTATTTCATGGTACTCGGCTAACAACCTTCGCTGTTCCATAATTAAAGCTTTTGCTTTCCTTCTCCGTTGCCTCTTTCTGCATGCCATGCATAACCCAATTCCCCATCCGACAGCTAGCCCTAACTGTATGACCACCAATACATGAGAGGCTATACGAATCCACGGATGGATATTAACATGCATTCCCCAATTCCATACATGTTCCCATCACCGGGTGTCCTTTAGGGTTTTCTCAATGTCCTTCAAATGCTGTATGGAATCTCATGATAATGTTGTATACTTTTCTGTGACCTTTTTCAATTGCGTCAAATGTTCTTTGAGACGGGGAATGTCTTGCCAACTTGGTATCTCATATTGTTCCATTTCATCATCCCATCTCCAGTTATTTAAAGTGATGTTCCTCTCTTTGTGGGAATAGGTATCGATGGCCTATTTTGACCACAGCTTTAGGCGTAAAACAGAAATTAGGTTGTGGGATCGCACATTCAGCACTACCATATTCATACTTAGTTTATCCTGGGCTGTCACCTCAGTCCCTCCCTGACTAAGGGGACTAATCTCCAATGTGCAATTAACCGTCTGAATTAACCCGCACGTTGTGCATTGCCCTCCTTCCATGGGGTGCGTGCGTACTACCACATCCAAATATTGAATGCAGCCATCGGTATGCACCTCTTGAAACGTGTCACTGAGATTTACCGCATAAAGGGGCATATCGTGGAACTGAACCCAGGATTGGCCTTGTATTTCAATCAATTTCAATTCTCTGGTAATACAATTACTTGGGGTCAAGGTTGTGTTGTGTTACGAACATCACAGAGGGTAATACCGTCCTTAGTCCATTTGGACATCTGCTCATTACTTATCCAAATGGATTTTTTTCACTGTTTCATCTGGTTTACATTGTATCGGATGTTCCCTAGTAACCACGTGTTATACATTGCACATTTGAGTTCTTTATGCTTTTCTTGGACCAAGGCATGGAGTCGCGCACTAATCTTATTGATCGCCTGGGCATGGGGTTCTAGGATCTCCTCGAATTGCAGCATTTGTTTGGCGACCTCGTCCCCTGTTTCTGACAACTGCGAAGTCCGATCGTTTCCCTTTAGTAAAAGGGTTCTCAAGCTTTGGGCTAAAACTTGAACTTCTTGGTCTATACTGGCTATATCAAATGTGTTAACAGTTCACACCCCCGCCGCATAATGATAGTGTGTGTCAGTTGTTGTTCGACAATAGATAATATGAAAACCACACATCGTCTCGTGGTTCATTGTCAGACTATCTTGATCATATGTACCGTAAGTATCACCTCAGCCTCTAGCCATTGTGACCCTCTGTTCCCCATTTTGTTTAATGCCCATTGTACTTGGTCCTCAATTGGCCCAATTAACTATCCAAATTCATTATATCTTTCCTTTGGCAGTTACACTTTTAACTCCTTTCTTAGTGATATTTACTTGCCAATGCAAATAAATAATTAATGAAACCCTTGCCCCAATTCTTATAATTTGGACTGGGGTAATACAAACATTCCCGTCGCGATGGGACAAGTTAGGTTGGTACTGTACTGGTATTCCCGGTGTATAGTGGCGATACAATATTCACCCTCCCTCTTTATACAGATCGTACAGGAAAATGCTGTCCCGCAATTTCCATGTTATCCCATTCCAATTAAACCCATATACAGAGGCTATATGTTCTACCACGTTGTAGAGGCAAATGAACATGTCCTGAGCTTAAGCGCACCCAATGCGGCCTGGGGCTACACATGTTTTTCTCATCCACCCGGGTTACATTTCCGGTGTTCATTGTATCCTACTAAATTTTCTCGGGCATGATTGGATAATACCATACTACCTCTAACAGGGTGATGTCATTCTGTTCCTGTAAATGACACTCGTGCCACCGGGTACACCTGTACCAACCTTCTGACTTGGCACAGAGCCTTAGTAAGTTGATAAGTGGACATTGCCCTAGGTATCGATCAGTTACCCAGAAAGAGAGCTTTCCCTCTGCAATATGCTGCAGGTTTCCTTGGGCTTGTTCCACTAACTAAGATCCGTACATTACTTTGAGCCGTTTCATTGATTTGTTCCCCTTCTATAATCTGGTTTACCCCCTTTTTAGCGTTAAACCAGTTGGAACATATTAATCAGGCCTCACCGCCTTCTGTTATGATTCTCCCCATTAGTCTCGGCATCATTCTTGTCAAGGTACGATCAAGCCCATCACTCTCCCTGAACTCAGTGCAGGTTGTACTGGCCCTCTGCCAACATCCCTTGATCATTCTCCCATGTAGCCGCGCTGTTTTAGGTTTGCACCACCCAGGTAGTCCCAGATTCAATATTACAGGTATCACTTTGTGATGCACACCATAGTACAATATCATCTGAGTTGGGATTACCATTAGCCCATTTGTTGGCCTTGGGATGTGTTTATGACAAACAATTCGCTTTTCCCGTTGGAGAAGGAGCTTTTGGATGAGTCTTTTTTGAACTCTACTGCTTGTATAACTGCGCTCCCTTCCTTGCACCCCTTGGACGGTTACAGTGGTATGATTTCCATGCCATTGAAAATGTACCCCTATTCGATACCGTAGGCCGTCTCTAATTCTACCATTCAGGATATGTCTCTTACTACTTTGAGAGATTAGCGGGGTTTGCGAGGCATGTCTGGACAGGAGGTGGTTCCAGATCTGGGACCCGAGGAGATTCTTCCAGCTCCCATGTCCTGTCCACTTCCCTTTGGATCATACTGGACTTGATTAGGTGGGGGTATCCCATTAGACACCCCTTCTTCCTCATCCCCTGGAGAGGACGAATCCAGCTCCCCATGTTCATAACCGTTTTCTCTTGACTCGGTACCTGCTGGTGAACTGAAAAAGCTTAATCTGGTTAATATAAACCATTTAATTCTCCTAGGTAACCGGGCTGAATATACCATGGGACTAGCCTTATCAACGATATTATACGGTCCCTTGTACCGGAGTTTAAAACTTCCACCCTGGCATAGTATTGTTCCATTACCTGCCCCCCCCCCCCCCCCCCCCACCTCCCACTCCTGAGATTTACTCGGGGATAGATGTAGTTGGTTGCCCTCCTGATCCCTCAGGAAATCCATTAACTCCTTTAAACAACAACACTTCTTCCCACTCGTCACCTACTTAAAATAAAAGAAACAGAGAATCTCCGGTGACTCTGCTTAAGAGCCCGAGGGGTTAATTTGTAACATGATCCTAAAATTCCTTCTACCCCAGGAGCAAATGTTCTCTTCAAATTAAGAAAATTTCCAATATTCAAAAGGTATCGCCCAATGAATTAAAACAGAGTTCACAGCTGCCTGTGAAAGAGTTAACTTCCTTAGTTTCGAAAACCGACAAACACAGACACCATCAAACAATGTCAACTTCAGTCCCATAGCTAGCAGCCTTTTCAGTTTTAACTTTCCAGCTAAAAACTTTTACTTTTCTGAAGTCTTTGTGCTTTTACTCTTAAAATAAACATTCAGAAAAACAACTTCACACACATAGCATTTCATCCTTTTCTCCCCAGTTACACAGTGGTCAAAATTAAAAAAAAAACATACTAATTATTGACGTGAAATGCCTTATGTCCAGAACTAAAGGCTCTCCACACAATTTACACCAACCAGAATTTTATCATGGCCATAATAAAAGTCTGATTTTTAATAGGTTAATTAACCTCAGTAATTCCAATCTTATAACTTCCCGATGCCACTTGGAAAAGGGAGAGGAGGCATAGCCACACAAAGGAACATGCCTTCCCAAAAACTTTAAACACCCAAGAAAAACACCAGAACAGTAAGAAAGAAACATGATCTTCCCTTTTCTCCATTTTATTAAGTCATAACTATCCATTATTCCTTAAACCAGTTTCAATTTCTTATCCCCATACACTCCAAGTGCACCTCCAAGTACCTTTTAAATATGGTGAGGATTTCTGCCTCTACCATCCTTTCAGGCAGTGAGTTCCAGACCCCCACCACCCTCTGGGTGAAGAGATCTTGTCTAAACGTTCCCCCCTGCCTTCTATACTGTCATCCTTTTCATGTATCCTGACGGGTGCTGTCGCCATCACACCTACTGTTGGTTTATTTTGTCGCTTTCTCAGTCAATATTCTAGTCCGTCTACTTATTCATAATACGCGCGAGTGACTAAAATAAGAGCTTTATCCTCCTTTTGTTTCTTTTCCGACTCCCGCTATTTTCTTTGTTCAGCGGGTGGGTCGTCTGGTTTCCAATTTTGTTTCATCATTATTTCAATTTGTTTTTGATTTTTGTCTGCTAGGTACCTTGTCAGAGACCCCTTTGGTCCCCACTCGGGTTTCTCACTTCCCATGGCTATTGGTTGTCAGCGGTACATCCCTTACTTACTCGTCCTGAGCGAGACCGTTACTTGCAACTTTATTGGTTGTTAGTGGTACGTCCCTTACTTACTCCTCACGAGTGAGACCGTTACTTGCAACCTATACCAATTATCAACTTAACATAGACACACTTCTAATTGTTTCACCTGGGATTTTCTGCTGACTACTTGAAGTTTCGGCCAGACCTGCAGATTCGGATCTCTCGGGCAGCTGCCACCAGACAGATTTCTGTGGAAATTAAAACATACTCATGCCTTTGACATGGCTTCCATTTGCCGGTGTCCGCCATCCGCTTGAGATCCTTCGACTACGCCAGTTGTAGTGGAGTATTTAAAATAATCACTCAACACCAGGTCTAGGTTCGAAGATTCAAGTAGTCTTTATTTGTACCGGTGGGGAGAAGCCTGGCTACAGACAGAGAGCAGGCTGTCTCCCCACCGGTGCAAGTAATGACTACTTGAATCTTCGAACCCCGACCTGGTGTTGCGTGTTTATTTTAAATACTCCACTACACCTCAATCAAAATAACAGATTATCTGGTCATTATCACATTGCTGTTTGTGGGAGCTTGCTGTGCACACATTATCTACCGTGTTTCCTAAATTTCAAGAGTGACTAAAATCCAAAAGTACTTCATTGGCTGTAAAGTGTTTTGAGACATCCAGTGGTCCTGAAAGGTGCGATATAAATGCAAGTCTTTCTTTCAATACCTGGGTTTCTAAGGAAAAATTTGAGCCCATTGATACATAGAATTACACTGGTCTCGATGGACGAGGGAAGATCGAGGGGGTGGGTGGTTAAATATGGGGAACACTCTCCCAATTGGGAGCCCGATTTGAAATCTACTGTTGCCGGTGAAAGCTGGCAGCGATTGAGAGGGGGGAGCTGTCGGCTCCAACAGGCGGTTTCGGCACTCCTTGTGGGCCAGGAGCAGCAGGAGTGCTCCCTCCACACATCTCAAGGAAGCCTTCGGCCTCTCCCCCGCTGACCGCTGACCTCCCCATCAGCTTCGGTTGCCAACCTTCTCCCCTCCCGATTGCCAGAGACCATCCCCTCCTGTGCTACATAAGAAATAGACGCCCCTCGAGCCTGCTCCGCCATTCAATAAGATAATGGCTGATCATCGACCTCAACTCCACTTTCCCAACCAATCTCAATATCCCTTGATTTCCCTCGACCCCAAAAATCTATCTATCTCAGCCTTGAATATATTCACAGATTTGGCACGCACAGCCCTCTGGGGTAGAGAATTCCAAAGATTCACCACCCTCTGAGTGAAGAAATTCCTCTTAAATGACCGATCCCTTATCCTGAAATTGTGCCCCCTTGTTCTAGACTCTCCAGCCAGGGGAAACAACCTCTCAGCATCTACCCTGTCAATCCCCTTCAGAATCTTGTATGTTTCAATGAGATCACCTCTCATTCTTCTAAACTCCAGAGAGTATAGGCCCATTCTACACAATCTATTATCACAAGACAGCCCAGGAATCAATCTACTGAACCTCCGTTGTACCGTCTCCAAGGCAGGTATATCCTTCCTTAGATAAGAAGGCTAAAACTGTGCACAGTACTCCAGGTGTGGTATCACCAAGGCCCTGTACATTTGTAGCAAGACTGGCCAGATTGTCAATGTGACCAGCTGCCGGGCGGGAAGCAGATACAGAAAATGATAATGAGGTCCTGCCGTTAGGTTCGGCAGGCCTTCCGCGTTCTCGAACTTGCCGAGTTCTTAGGCCGTTTTCGGCCTCCTCATAAATATTGGGGCCATCAAATCTACAGCACATAAAGAGGCCATTCGATCCAACAAGCCCATGCCGGTATTTATGCTCCACCTGAACCTCCAACTACCTTAATTCATCTCACCCTATCAGTCTATCCTTCTATTCCTTTCTCCCTCATGTGTTTATCTCCTTTCTCCTTAAGGGCACCCATGTTATTCGCCTCAACTACTCCCTGTGGTAGCGAGTTCCACATTCTCACCCTCTCTGGGAGTTCCTTCTGAATTCCTTATTGGATTTATTAGTGACTATCTTATGGTCCCTAGTTTTAGTCTCTCCCACCTGTGGAAATATCTTTTCTACTTCTGTCCTATCAAACCCTTCCGTAACCTTGAGGTCACCCCTCAACCATCTCTTTTCTGGAGAAAAGAGCTCCAGCCTGTTCCACCTTTCCTGATAGTTGTATCCTCTCAGTTCTGGTATAATTCTTATGAATCTTTCTTGCACCTTCTCCAGTGCCTCCGTATCCTTTTTATAATATGGAGACCAAATTTATACCTACTTTATAACCTAATGTTTGCGCATGTCCCCAGGTTCCCCTTAGGCCATCTAATCACATGGACACATTCCCATCTCTTCATTATTGTGAAGACTTCCATCAAATCTCCCCGAAATCCACGCTTCTCCAGCGAAATTGCCCAGCTCCCTTGGGGGGGGGGGGGGGTGGGGGGCGGTCGGGTAACCAGCTGTAGCCGGGACTTTCCGAGCCCGGCGCAGAAATCCCGCTCCCGCCGCTGAATTGGACTTACCGCCGCTCAAAGGAAGCGGCGCGCAGTCTCGCACGCTCCACTTCATTTAGGGGTGGGTCCCGGGGGCGGTACAGGGGTGATGAGTCAAGCGCTAGGCGGATGTTCCTTCGCTTAACGGGGAGGGCCGCTGCGCACTCTGCAAGGCCTCCGACGGCCTGCACTAGGCCGGGGCAGCGTGGTATCGAGACTACAGCCCGGCACCCAGAACAGAGTGCTGGGCTGCACGATGGCAGTCCTGACCACGCTAGGGCCGCCATCCTGGAGCCGATCCAAGAGTTGGCAATCCAGAAAAGATGGCAGGCTAGGGTGGTAAGGGGTCGGTGCAGGGCGGTGAGGGGGTCGCCGCGCACGGCAATGACGTCATTGCCGGTGGCATGGCGGCCCAGAGCCCAGCACTGCCATGGAAGCACCTCCGCAAACTCCCGGGCATTTTCCCGTGAGCTGGTAGGGCCCCACATCCCCTGCTGTGTGAAAAGCCTCCTCTGCCTCGTTAACACCCTCACGGAGGCGCTAACGGGCCTCTAATAAAAAAAGGACAATTTTGCCCCCTGATTACGTCCAGACGTGACTATTCCAACGCTCTCCTGGCCGGCCTCCCATTTTCCACCCTCCGTAAATTGGAGGTGATCCAAAACTCTGCTGCCCCTGTCCTAACTCGCAGCAAGTTCTACTCACCCATCACCCCTGTGCTCGCTGGCATCGGCTCCCGGTCCGGCAACACCTTAATTTTAATATTCTCATCCTTGTTTTCAAATCCCTTCATGTCCTCTCCCCTCCCTACCTCTGTAATCTCCTCCACCCCTACAACCCTCCGGGATATCTGCGATCTTCCAACTCTGGCCTCTTGTGCATCCCTGATTTTCATCGCTGCACCATTGGTGGCTGTGCCTTCAGCTGCCTAAGTCCTAAGCTCTGGAATTCCTTCCCTAAACCTCTCCGCCTCTCCTCCTTTAACCTACCACGATTTTAAAATTCTACATCCTTGTTTTCAAATCCCTCCATGGACTCACCCCTCCCAATCGCTGTAACCTGCTCCAGCCCTATAATTTCCCTAGATCTCTGCACTTCGCCTGTTCTGGCCTTTTGAACATTTCCGACTTTCATCGCTCCTCTACTGGTGATCGTGGCTTCAGTTGCGGGGCCTGTGCTCTGCAATTCCCTCTTTTATCGCCCACTTTGAACAGACAGAGAAGACCTAGGATTAACATCTCAACTGAAGGGCAGCACCCTAACAAGGAAGCACTCCGTCAGTATGGCACTGAATGTCAGTATGCCAGCTGACAACAAAACAACAACAGCTTGCATTTATATAGCACCTTTAACATAGTAAAACATCCCAAGGCGCTTCACAGGAAGATTCTCCAACAAAATTTGACGCCGAGCTACAGAATAAGAGATATTAGGACAGCTGACCAAAAGTTTGGTCAAAGAGGTAGGATTTAAGGAGCATCTTAAAGGAAGAGGGAGAGAGGCGGAGAAGTTGAGGGAAGGAATTTCAGAGCTTCGGGCCTCGGCAACTGAAAGCAAGATGGTGGAGCGATTAATATTGGGGGTGTGCAAGAGGCCAGAATTGGAGAAGGGTAGGTATCTCGGGGGGTTGTGGGGCTGGAGGAGATTACAGAGATAGTGAGGGGCGAGGCCACGGAGGGATTTGAAAACAAGGATGAGAATTTTGAAATCGAGGCGTTGCTTAACCGGGAGCCAGTGCAGGTCAGCGAGCACAGGGGTGATGGGTGAGTGGGACTCGGTACGAGTTAGGACACGGGCAGCCGAGCCTTAAAGGAGGAGAGATAGGTAGGGAGGCAGAGAGGTTTAGGGAGGGAATTCCAGAGCTTAGGGCCAGGCAGCTGAAGGCACGGCCACCAATGGTGGATTGATTAAAATCGAGGAGGCGCAAGATGCCAAAATTGGAGGAGCGCAGAGATCTTGGAGGGTTGTAGGGCTGGAGGAGGTTACAGAGGTAGGGAGTTGTGAGGCCATGGAGGGATTTGAAAATGAGGCTGAGTATTTTAAATTTGAGGCCGGACCAGGAGGCAATGTAGATCAGCGAGCACAGGGGGTGATGAGTGAATGGGACTCGGTACGAGTCAGGCAACAGAGATTTGGATGAGCTCAAGTTTGCAAGATGGGAGGCTGGCCAGGAGAGACTAGATTGATCGTCTCATTCAGAGGGTGGTGGGGTGAATGGGCATAGATAGGCTGTTTGAAGTGAAGTGATATGTGATGCTGATTTCTCTGTCTAATTCTGTCTAGCTGCAGTGTGGCAGTCTCAGCCTGAGTCTAGGTGCCAGTGCGGTTAGCCAAGAAGATCTGCACATTGTTACTCCAGACTGCAATCTCTACTGCCGATCCAGCCCCGAGGAGGTGATTGCCAGGTATGCGATAAAACGACCCAATGTGGAATCTGAAGGGCAAATCCTACGAGGTTGGCCACATTCTCAGAGGTTATCTATGAACATTGCTGGGTAGTCTATGTTTTACAATAAATCCTGTAGTTGGCCACTTGTTATCCTAGACATCATAACAGAAAAGTTATAATTGGCAGTGAAGGGTAGTGGCAAAGTTGGTCATCACTTTACAGCGAATGCCCTTGGATAATTCTTCAGCAGCACCTCCCGAACCCGCGACATCTACCACCTAGAAGGACAAGGGCAGCAGGCCCATGGGAACTCCAGCTCCTCCAAGTCACACCATCTTGACTTGGAAATATATCGGCGTTCCTTCATCGTCACTGGGTCAATATCCAGGAACTCCCTCCCCAACAGCACTGTGGGAGTTCCGTCACCCCATGGACTACAGCGGTTCAAGAAGGCGGCTCACCACCACCTTCTCAAGGGCAATTAGGGATGGGCAATAAATGCTGCCGTTGAATTATGTCTCTTCTTCTTGGGCAGTCCCCCGGAGTCGAGGATGACTTGCTTCCACACTGAAATGAGTTCTAAGGTGACTGACGAGACCAATGCGGGATCTACAGTCTCTGTCACAGGTGGGGTAGACGGTGGTTGGAGGGACGGGTGGATGGGGTGCTTGGGTTGTTGTACGCTCATCTGCTGTTTGTGCTTGGCTTCCGCATGCTCCTGGCGAAGAGACTCGAGGTGTTTGGCGCCTTCTCGGATGCTTCTCCACTTTGAGCGGTCTTGGGCCAGGGATTCCCAGGTGTCGGTGGGGATGCTACATGTTTGCAAGTAGGCTTTGAGGGTGTCCTTGAAGCGATTTCTCTGGCCACCTGGGACTCGTTTGCCGTGTCGGAGCTCGGAGTAGAGCGCTTGTTTCGGGAGGCTAGTATCGGGCATGTGGACAATGTGGCCTGTCCGTCCGAGCTGTCGAGCGTGGTCAATACCTCGATGCTGGGGTTGTTGGCCTGAGAGAGAACACTGACATTGGTGCGCCTATCCTGCCAATGAATTTGCAGGATTTTGCAGAGGCAGCGTTGGTGGTACTTCTCCAGTGCTTTGAGGTGCCTACTGTACATAGTTCATGTAGGGACGTTGCATTGTGCTGGTTGGACTGCACTTAGAGACATAGAAACATAGAAAATAGGTGCAGGAGTAGGCCATTCGGCCCTTCGAGCCTGCACCTCCATTCAATGAGTTCATGGCTGAACAAGCAACTTCAGTACCCTATTCCTGCTTTCTCGCCATATCCCTTGATCCCCCTAGTAGTAAGGACTACATCTAACTCCTTTTCGAATATATTTAGTGAATTGGCCTCAACAACTTTCTGTGGTCGAGAATTCCACAGGTTCACCACTCTCTGGGTGAAGAATTTTCTCCTCATCTCGGTCCTAAATGGCTTACCCCTTATCCTTAGACTGTGACCCTTGGTTCTGGACTTCCCCAACATTGGGAACATTCTTCCTGCATCTGACCTGTCTAAACCCGTCAGAATTTTAAACGTTTCTATGAGATCCCCTCTCATTCTTCTGAACTCCAGTGAATACAAGCCCAGTTGATCCAGTCTTTCTTGATATGTCAGTCCCGCCATCCTGGGAATCAGTCTGGTGAACCATCGCTGCACTCCCTCAATAGCAAGAATGTCCTTCCTCAAGTTAGAAGACCAAAATTGTACACAATACTCCAGGTGTGGCCTCACCAAGGCCCTGTACAACTGTAGTAACACATCCCTGCCCCTGTACTCGAATCCCCTCGCTATGAAGGCCAACATGCCATTTGCCTTCTTAACCGCCTGTGTAATGAGACAGGAAAAATAAACGATCTCCTCGTAAAAGATCCTCTCGGAATGAGTGATCACAATATGGTTTAATTTGTAATACAGATTGAGGGTGAGGAAGTTGTGTCAGAAACGAGCGTACTATGCTTAAACAAAGGGGACTACAGTGGGATGAGGGCAGAGTTGGCTAAAGTAGACTGGAAACAAGGACTAAACGGTGGTACAATTGAGGAACAGTGGAGGACTTTTAAGGAGCTCTTTCATAGTGCGCAACAAAAATATATTCCAGTGAAAAAGAAGGGCGGCAAGAGAAGGGATAACCAGCCGTGGATAACCAAGGAAATAAAGGAAAGTATCAAATCAAAGACCAATGCGTATAAGGTGGCCAAGGTTAGTGGGAAACTAGAGGATTGGGAAAATTTTAAGCAACAGCAAAGAATGACTAAAAAAGCAATAAAGAAAGGGAAGATAGATTACGAAGGTAAACTTGCGCAAAACATAAAAACAGATAGTAAAAGCTTTTACAGATATATAAAACGGAAAAGAGTGACTAAAGTAAATGTTGGTCCCTTAGAAGATGAAAAGGGGGATTTAATAATGGGAAACGTGGAAATGGCTGAGACCTTAAACAATTATTTTGCTTCCGTCTTCACAGTGGAAGACACAAAATCCATGCCAAAATTTGCAGGCCACAGGAATGTGGGAAGGGAGGACCTTGAGACAATCACTATCACGAGGGGGATAGTGCTGGACAGGCTAATGGACTGAAGGTAGACAAGTCCCCTGGTCCTGATGAAATGCTTCCCAGGGTATTAAAAGAGATGGCGGAAGTAATAGCAGATGCATTCGTTATAATCTACCAAAATTCTCTGGACTCTGGGGAGGTACCAGCGGATTGGAGAGCAGCTAATGTAACGCCTCTGTTTAAAAAAGGGGGCAGGCAAATGGCAGGTAACTATAGGCCGGTTAGTTTAACATCTGTAGTGGGGAAAATGCTTGAAACTATCATTAAGGAAGAAATAGCGGGACATCTAGATAGGAATAGTGCAATCAAGCAGACGCAACATGGATTCATGAAGGGGAAATCATGTTTAACTAACTTACTGAAATTCTTTGAGGATATAACGAGCATGGTGGATAGAGGTGTACCGATGGATGTGGTGTATTTAGATTTCCAAAAGGCATTCGATAAGGTGCCACAGAAAAGGTTACTGCAGAAGATAAAGGTACGCAGAGTCAGAGGAAATGTATTAGCATGGATAGAGAATTGGCTGGCGAACAGAAAGCAGAGAGTCGGGATAAATGGGTCCTTTTCCGGTTGGAAATCAGTGGTTAGTGGTGTGCCACAGGGATCAGTGCTGGGACCACAACTGTTTACAATATACATAGACGACCTAGAAGAGGGACAGAGTGTAGTGCAACAAAATTTGCAGATGACACTAAGATTAGTGGGAAAGCGGGTTGTGTAGAGGACTCCGAGAGGCTGCAAGGAAATTTGGATAGGTTAAGCGAATGGGCTAAGGTTTGGCAGATGGAATACAATGTCGGAAAGTGTGAGGTCATCCACCTTGGGGAAAAAAAACAGTAAAAGGGAATATTATTTGAATGGGGAGAAATTACAACATGCTGTGGTGCAGAGGGACCTGGGGGTCCTTGTGCATGAAACTCTTTTAGGAGTTCCCAAAAGGTTAGTTTGCAGGTGCAGCAGGTAATCAGGAAGGCGAATGGAATGTTGGCCTTCATTGCGAGAGGGATGGAGTACAAAAGCAGGGAGGTCTTGCTGCAACTGTATAAGGCCGCACCTGGAGTACTGCGTGCAGTTTTGGTCACCTTACTTAAGGAAGGATATACTAGCTTTGGAAGGGTACAGAGACGATTCACTAGGCTGATTCCAGAAATGAGGGGGTTACCTTATGATGATAGATTGAGTAGACTGGGTCTTTACTCCTTGGAGTTCAGAAGGATGAGGGGTGACCTTATAGAAACATTTAAAATCATGAAAGGGATAGACAAGATAGAGGCAGAGAGGTTGTTTCCATTGGTAGGGGAGACTAGAACTAGGGGGCACAGCCTCAAAATACGGAGGAGCCAATTTAAAACCGAGTTGAGAGGGAATTTCTTCTCCCAGAGGGTTGTGAATCTGTGGAATTCTCTGCCCAAGGAAGCAGTTGAGGCTAGCTCATTGAATGTTTTCAAGTCAAAGATAGATAGATTTTTAACCAATAAGGGAATTAAAGGTTACGGGGAGAGGGCGGGTAAGTGGAGCTGAGTCCACGACCAGATCAGCCATGATCTTATTAAATGGCGGAGCAGGCTCGAGGGGCTAGATGGCCTACTCCTGTTCCTAATTCTTATGTTCTTATGTACCTGCATGCCAACCTTCAGTGACTGATGTACCATGACACCCAGGTCTCGTTGCACCTCCCCTTTTCCTAATCTGTCACCATTCAGATAATAGTCTGTCTCTCTGTTTTTACCACCAAAGTGGATAACCTCACATTTATCCATATTATACTTCATCTGCCATGCATTTGTCCACTCACCAAACCTATCCAAGTCACTCTGCAGCCTCATAACATCCTCCTCGCAGCTCACACTGCCACCCAACTTAGTGTCATCTGCAAATTTGGAGATACTACATTTAATCCCCTCGTCTAAATCATTAATGTACAATGTAAACAGCTGGGGCCCCAGCACAGAACCTTGCGGTACCCCACTAGTCACTGCCTGCCATTCTGAAAAGTACCCATTTACTCCTACTCTTTGCTTCCTGTCTGCCAACCAGTTCTCAATCCACGTCAGTACACTACCCCCAATCCCATGTGCTTTAACTTTGCACATTAATCTCTTGTGTGGGACCTTGTCGAAAACCTTCTGAAAGTCCAAATACACCACATCAACTGGTTCTCCCTTGTCCTCTTTACTGGAAACATTCTCAAAAAATTCCAGAAGATTTGTCAAGCATGATTTCCCTTTCACAAATCCATGCTGACTTGGACCTATCATGTCACCTCTTTCCAATTGCGCTGCTATGACATCCTTAGTAATTGATTCCATCATTTTACCCACTACTGATGTCAGGCTGACCGGTATATAATTCCCTGTTTTCTCTCTCCCTCCTTTTTTAAAAAGTAGGGTTACATTGGCTCCCCTCCACTCCATAGGAACTGATCCAGAGCCTATAGAACGTTGGAAAATGACTGTCAATGCATCCGCTATTTCCAAGGCCACCTCCTTAAGTACTCTGGGATGCAGACCCTCAGACCCTGGGGATTTATCGGCCTTCAATCCCATCAATTTCCCCAACACAATTTCCCGACTAATAAGGACTTCCCTCAGTTCCTCCTTCCTACTAGACTCTCTGACCCCTTTTATATCCGGAAGGTTGTTTATGTCCTCCTTAGTGAATACCGAACCAAAGTACTTGTTCAATTGGTCTGCCACTTCTTTGTTCCCAGTTATGACTTCCCCTGATTCTGACTGCAGGGGACCTACGTTTGACTTTACTAACCTTTTTCTCTTTACATATCTATCGAAACTTTTGCAGTCCATTTTAATGTTCCCTGAAAGCTTCCTCTCGTACTCTATTTTCCCTGCCCTAATCAAACCCTTTGTCCGCCTCTGCTGAGTTCTAAATTTCTCCAGGTCCCCGGGTTCGCTGCTATTTCTGGCCAATTTGTATGCCACTTCCTTGGCTTTAATACTATCCCTGATTTCCCTTGATAGCCACGGTTGAGCCATCTTCCCTGTTTTATTTTTACGCCAGACAGGGATGTACAATTGTTGTAGTTCATGCGGTCTCTAAATGTCTGCCATTGCCCAGCCACTGTCAATCCCTTAAGTATCATTTGCCAATCTATCCTAGCCAATTCACGCCTGATACCTTCAAAGTTACCCTTCTATAAGTTCTGGACCATGGTCTCTGAATTAACTGTTTCCTTCTCCATCCTAATGTAGAATTCCACCATATTATGGTCACTCTTCCCCAAGGGGCCTCGCACAACGAGATTGCTAATTAATCCTCTCTCATTACACACACCCTGTCTAAGAAGGCCTCCCCCCTAGTTGGTTCCTCGACATATTGGTGTCGAAAACCATCCCTTATGCACGCCAGGAAATCCTCCTCCACCGTATTGTTTCCAGTTTGGTTAGCCCAATCTATATGCATATTAAAGTCACCCATGATAAATGCTGCACCTTTATTGCATGCACCCCTAATTTCCTGTTTGATGCCCTCCCCAACATCACTACTACTGTTTGGAGGTCTGTACACAACTCCCACTAGCGTTTTATGCCCTTTGGTATTCCGTAGCTCCACCCATACCGATTCCACATCATCCAAGCTAATGTCCTTCCTTACAATTGTATTAATTTCCTCTTTAACCAGCAATGCCACCCCGCCTCCTTTTCCTTTCTGTCTATCCTTCTTAAATGTTGAATACTCATGGATGTTGAGTTGCCAGCCTTGTTCACCCTGGAACCATATCTCTGTGATGCCTACCACATCGTATCCGTTAACTGCTATCTGCACAGTTAATTCGTCCACCTTATACCGAATACTCCTCGCATTGAGGCACAGAGCCTTCAGGCTTGTCTTTTTAATACACTTTGACCCTTTAGAATTTTGCTGTAAAGTAGCCCTTTTTGTTTTTTGCCTTGGGTTTCTCTGCCCTCCCCTTTTACTCATCTCCTTTCTATCTTTTGCTTCTGTCTCCATTTTGCTTCCCTCTGTCTCCCTGCATTGGTTCCCATCCCCCTGCCATATTAGTTTAACTCCTCCCCAACAGCATTAGCAAACACTCCCCCTAGGACATTGGTTCCGGTCCCGCCTAGGTGCAGACCGTCCGGATTGTACTGGTCCCACCTCCCCCAGAACCGGTTCCAATGCCCCCGGAATTTGAATCCCTCCCTGCTGCACCATTGCTCAAGCCACGTATTCATCTGCGCTATCCTGCGATTCCTACTCTGACTAGCACGTGGCACTGGTAGCAATCCCGAGATTACTACTTTTGAGGTCCTACTTTTTCATTTAGCTCCTAAATTCGTCTCTTAGGACCTCATCCCGTTTTTTACCTATATCGTTGGTACCAATGTGCACCACGACAACTGGCTGTTCACCCTCCCTTTTCAGAATGTCCTGCACCCGCTCCGAGACATCCTTGACCCTTGCACCAGGGAGGCAACATACCATCCTGGAGTCTCGGTTGCGGCCGCAGAAACGCCTATCTATTCCCCTTATAATTGAATCCCCTATCACTATCGCTCTCCCACTCTTTTTCCTGCCCTCCTGTGCAGCAGAGCCAGCCACGATGCCTTGAACTTGGCTGCTGCTGCCCTCCACTGATGAGTCATCCCCCCCAACAGTACTCAAAGCGGTGTATCTGTTTTGCAGGGGGATGACCGCAGGGGACCCCTGCACTACCTTCCTTGCACTGCTCTTCCTGTTGGTCTTCCATTCCTTATCTGGCTGTGGACCCTTTACCTGCGGTAAGACCAACTCGCTACACGTGCTAATCACGTCATTGTCAGCATCGTGGATGCTCCAGAGTGAATCCACCCTCAGCTCCAATTCCGCAACGCGGTCCGTCAGGAGCTGGAGGCGGATACACTTCCCGCACACGTAGTTGTCAGGGACACCGGAAGTGTCCCTGAGTTCACACATGGTATAGGAGGAGCATATCATGTGACCGAGCTCTCCTGCCATGACTTAACCCTTAGATACACTTAATTTGGCGACAACAATGTTAGCAGGTTACTTACTGATATAAAAAAGAAGAGAAGCTACTCACCAATCACCAGCCAATCACTTACCCCTTTGGCTGTGACGTCACCTTTTGATTTCTTTCTACTTTTTTTGCTTTTTCTCCCGGCTAGAGCTGCACCGGCTGGGCCTTTATAGGCCTCACCAACGCCACGAACTCCCGCCTCTGACTGCCGCCGCCTCTCGCTGCCGCTTGGGATGCATTGAAGATTGTACAGGGAGGGATAGGGTGTGGGAAAGGATGTGAGGAACTTGGGTCTTGTGGCCTGGGGGAGGGGATCTCCTTGAATTATGTGGATTATTGAGGAATGTGAATGGCCAGGAAAGTAGGGATAGAAAAACATGAATGGACTTTACTGAGAAGTAGATTTAGAGCAGTTCCCAGCAAGACTTTCTCTTTGTTCTCCCCGTGCCTGTTTGCGGGCCTAATTGAATTTCAAGGCCCGATCTCTGTTTTCTGAGTGAGACAGACAGATAGACAGGCAAACACATACACACACACACACACACACACACACACACACACACAGCCCCCCCCCCCCCACACACACACACAGACACACACCCAGGCAGACAGACACACACACACATACACAGGCACCCACACACACAGGCACACGCAGATACACACACACACAATCACACACAGACATACAAAGATAGACATACACACTCAGACAGGCGACAGACAGATAGTCTGACTGTTGGCAAATAGAGAGAGGCACAAAGAGCACCAGGGAATAGAGAACAGCCTGTCAGAGAGGAGAATGCGAGTGAGGACAGACGGGCTGTCATTATACTCAGCCCTCGCTGTCTCTGTCATTCCCGGATCTGCCAATTACCAGCCAGCTTGTATTTTAATTTTGATTGAAACAAATGAACACTCAGCAGATTTGGGTCCCTTTTTCACACGGTGCTTGTGTGCTACTCATCACCTTCATCAGCACCATTGTGATGTCACAGTTTCCTCATTGCAACTTGGCCCAGCAGCCTGAGCAGCCTCAGCTGTCTGCCGCCTCGCCACATAGACACCGATTGTGAGACAAGTATTACCAGGAGAGGGTTATCAGGGCTGGGTCATCACTCACAGCTCGGTAAATGTTAGCAGCCAGGATCGGTCCTGGTCATCCTTCAGAACAACTCCGAGGTAATTTGGGGGTTCACGCAACTGGTTCCAGGGGTGAGGGACTTCAGTTACAGTGGGTAGGCTGGAGAAGCTGGGGTTGTTCTTCTGGGAGCAGCGAAGGCCAAGAGGAGATTTGATGGAGGTGTTTAAAACCATGAAGGGTTGAGGTAGAGTCAATAAAAAGAAACTGTTTCCATTGGCTGAAGGGTGGATAACCAGAGGGCACAGATTTAAGGTAATTGGCAAAAGAGAATGGGGAGAGAATGGGAACATGTTTTTTAAGCAGCGCGTTGTGATCTGGAATGCACTGCCTGAAAAGGTGGTGGAAGCAGATTCAATAGAGAATTGGATAAATACCAACCCTTGTACATGGCCTTCTTTGATCTTACAAAGGCCTTTGACACTGTCAACCGCGAGGGACTATGGAGCGTCCTCCTCCATTTGTCACCATCCTCCGCCTGCTCTACGACGACATGCAAACTGTGATCCTGACCAACGGATCCATCACAGACCCAATCCACGTCCGGACCGGGGTCAAGCAGAACTGCATCATCCCGCCAACCCTCTTCTCGATCTTCCTCGCTGCAGTGCTCCACCTCATACTCAACAAGCTCCCCACTGGAGTGGAACTAAACTACAGAATCAGTGGGAACCTGTTCAACCATCGTCGTCTCCAGGCCAGGTCCAAGACCGTCCCAACCTCTGTCGTCGAACTACAGTATGCGGATGATGCTTGCTTCTGTGCACATTCAGAGACTGAACTCCAAGTCATAGTCAACATCTTTACTGAGGCGTACGAAAGCATAGGCCTTACACAAAGGTCCTCCAGCAACCTGACCCCGCCACACAGCACTGCCCCCCAGTCGTCTGGATTTCGGAAGCGCCTGGGTCTGTAGGAGAAGAAGAAAGATTACAAGCTTCGTGCACAGGACTACCATCGCAAACAGAACACCCTAAAGGCACTACGCCAAAAGGTGTTGGGAGAAGAATCCAGATGAATTCTATTTTCGCATGACCAGCACCAAACTCCAGGATGGGGTTCACGTTATCAAGCAGTCTGATGAGAAAGCAACTGAGGAGCAGCTGAAGATCATGAGAACGCAAGATGTTAAATATGTGGAAATGAAACGGGTTACCGAGGCAAAGAAAATTGCCTCGGCACAGCACTGCCCCCCCAGTCGTCAAGATCCATGGCGGGCCCTGGACAACGTGGACCACTTTCCATACCTCGGGAGCCTATTATCAGCAAGAGTAGATATCAACGACAAGGTTCAGCCTCCAGTGCGCCAGCACAGCCTTCGGCCGCCTGAGGAAAAGAGTGTTCGAAGACCAGGCCCTCAAATCTGCCACCAAGCTCATGGTCTACAGGGCTGTAGTGATACCCGCCCTCCTGTATGGCTCAGAGACGTGGACCACCTTAAATCGCTGGAGAAATACCACCAACAATGTCTCCGCAAGATCCTGCAAATCCCCTGGAAGGACAGATGCACCAACGTTAGCGTCCTCGATCAGGCCAACATCCCAGCATCGAAACACTGATCACACTCGACCAGTTCCGTTGGGCGGGCCATATTCTTCGCATGCCTGGCACAAGACTCCCAAAACAAGCGCTCTACCCGGAACTCCTACACGGCAAGCGAGCCCAAGATGGGCAGAGATAATATTTCAAGGACACTCTCAAAGCCTCCTTGATAAAATGTAACATCGCCACCGACAACTGGGAGTCCCTGGCCAAAGACCGCCCTAAGTGGAGGAAGAGCATCCGGGAGGGCGTTGAGCACCTCGAGTCTCGTCGCCGAGAGCATGCAGAAAACAAGCGCAGGCAGCGGAATGAGCATGCGGCAAACCAGACTCCCCACCCACCCTTTCCTTCAACCACTGTCTGTCCCACCTGTGACAGAGACTGTAATTCCCGTATTGGACTATACAATCGCCTGAGAACTCACTTTTAGAGTGGAAGCAAGCCTTCCTCGATTTTGAGGGACAGCCTATGATGGATAAATAATTGAAAAGGAAAAATTTGCAGGGCTATGGGGAAAGAGCAGGGGAGTGAGACTAATTGTAAAGGTCTTTCAAATAGGCACAAGCACAATGGGCCGAATGGCCTCAGTCTGTGCTGTATTATTCTATAATTTCACTATGTTAGATGTGTCAAAAGGTGAATTAGTTGCTTCTTCTATAGCTGAACTGGTTGAGACAGTGAGTTTCTGAGACCCACACATAGACCGATATGGCTCCAGATCTAAACCCTGGTCCATGCTCCAGGTTTACTGTCCGCTCCGTGTTCCGGGTTTAATACCCGGTCAGTGCTCTGGGTTTTATGTCCAGTCTGTGCTCCAGGTTTAATGTCCAGTCCATGCTCCGGGTTTAATATCCAGTCCGTGCTCCGGATTTAATGTCGGGTCCATGCTCCGGGTTTAATACCCGGTCCTGCTCCTGATTAATACCCAGTCCGTGCTCCGGGTTTAATGCCCGGTCCGTGCTCCGGTTTTAATGCCCGGTCCGTGCTCCGGTTTAAATGCCCGGTCCGTGCTCCGGGTTTAATACCCGATCTGTGCTCTAGGTTTAATGTCCGGTCCGTGCTCTGGGTTTAATGTCCGGTCCGTGCTCCGGGTTTAATGCCCGGTCCGTGCTCCGGTTTTAATGCCCGGTCCGTGCTCCGGTTTTAATGTCAGGTCCGTGCTCCGGGTTTAATACCCGATCTGTGCTCCGGGTTTAATGCCCAGTCCGTGCTCCAGGTTTAATACCCGGTCCATGCTCCGGGTTTTATTTATATTTATGTTTTATTTATATGGTGGATGGAGAAAGCACAGGAGATTCAGCAGCTGGCCGACAGCCATGACGTGCGAGATTTCTTCACCGCAATCAAGTCCACTTATGGCTCAAGCACCCAAGGCCCCACTCCGCTGCTGGCCAAGAATGGGGTGACACTCATCAAGGACACCGAGGCAGTCAGGGCCCGCTGGAAGGAGCACTTTGAAGATCTCCTCAATCGAGACTCTGCCTTTGACACGAGTGTCTTCGACTCCATCTTGAAGCATGCTACACGCCACCATCTCAGCAAAACCCCAGCCCTGCACAAGGTAGAAAAGGCAATCCGTCAGCTCAAAAACAACAAGGCATCAGGAGCAGCTGAGGTACTAAAGTATGGCGGAGAGGCACTATTAGCTTGAATGCATGACCTCATCTCTCTCATCTGGAAGGAGAAGAATATGCCTGGAGACCTCCGAGATGCCGTAATCGTGGCCATTTTTTAAAAAGGGGACAAGTCCAACTGTGGTAACTACAGAGGAATCTCCCTGTTGCCGGCCACTGGGAAAGTCATCGCTAGAATCCTCCTCAACAGTCTTCTCCCTGTGGCTGAAGAGCTCCTCCCGGAGTCGCAGTGCGGATTCCGTCCACTACGGTTTACAACGGACATGATCTTCACGGCACCACAACTGCAAGAGAAATGCAGGGAACAGCACTAACCCTTTGACACTGTCAACCACGAGGGACAATGGAGCGTCCTCCTCCGTTTCAGCTGCCTCCAAAAATTTGTCACCATCCTCCGCCTGCTCCACGACGACATGCAAGCTGTGATCCTGACCAACGGATCCACCACAGACCCAATCCACATCCGGACCAGGGTCAAACAGGGCTGCTTCATCGCACCAATCCTCTTCTCGATCTTCCTCGCTGCAGTGCTCCATCTCACACTTAACAAGCTCCCCGTTGGAGTGGAACTAAACTACAGAACCAGTGGGAACCTGTTCAACCTTCGTTGCCTCCAGGCTAGATCCAAGGTCGTCCCATCTTCTGTTGTCGAGTTACAGTACGCGGACGACGCTTGTGTCTGCGCACATTGAGAGGCTGAACTCCAAGCCATCGTCAACATCTTCACCGAGGCATACGAAAATATGGGCCTTACACTAAACATCCATAAGACAAAGGTCTTTCACCAACCTGACCTCACCACACAGTACTGTCCCCGCTGATCAAAATCCATGGCACGGCCTTGGACAACGTGGAGCACTTTCCATACTTCGGAGCCTACTATCAGCAAGGGCAGACATCGATGATGAGGTCCAACACCTCTTCCAGTGTGCCAGTGCAGCCTTCGGTCGCCTGAGGAAGAGAGTATTCATGAATCAGGCCCTCAAATCTGCCACCAAGCTCGTGGTCTACAGGGCTGTAGCGATACCCGCCCTCCTGCATGGCTCAGAGACGTGGACCGTCTACAGTAAACACCTCAAATCGCTGGAGAAATACCACCAACGATGTCTCCGTAAGATCCTGCAAATCCCCTGGGAGGACAGATGCACCAACGTCAGTGTTCGCGATCAGGCCAACGTCCCCAGCATCGAAGCACTGACCACACTCGACCAAGTTCGTTGGGCAAGCCATATTGTTCGAATGCCTGGCACAAGACTCCCAAAGCAAGCAATCTACTCGGAATACCTACACGGCAAGCGAGCCCAAGGTTGGCAGAGGAAACGTTTCAAGGACGCTCTCAAAGCCCCCTTGATAAAATGCAACATCCCCGCCGACACCTGGGAGTCCCTGGCCAAAGACCGCCCTAAGTGGAGGAAGAGCATCCGGGAGGACACTGAGCACCTCGAGTCTCGTCGCCGAGAGCGTGCAGAAAGTAAGTGCAGGCAGCGGAAGGAGCGTGCGGCAAACCAGTCCCACCCTCCCTTTCCCTCAACCACTGTCTGTGCCACCTGTGACAGAGACTGTAATTCCCGTATTGGACTGAGAACTCACTTTTAGAGTGAAAGCAAGTCTGCCTCAATTTCGAGGGACTGCCTATGATGATGCTCTGGGTTTAATGTCCGCTCTGTGTCCTGGGTTTAATGTCTGGTCCGTGCTCCAGGTTTTATGTCCGGTCCGTGCCTCGGGTTTAATGTCCGGTCCGTGCTCCGGGTTTTATGTCCGGTCCGTGCTCCGAGTTTTATTTATATTTATATTTTATTTATATGGCACAGGAGATCCAGCAGCTGGCCGACAGCCATGACGTGCGAGGATTCTTCACCGCAGTCAAGTCGACCAATGGCTGAAGCACCCAAGACCCCACCCCGCTGCTGGCCAACAACGGGGAGACACTCATCAAGGACACCGAGGCAGTCAGGGCCTGCTGGAAGGAGCACTTCGAAGATCTCCTTAATTGAGACTGCCTTTGACACGAGTGCTCTCGACTCCATCTCGAAGCATGCTACCCGCCACCATCTCAGCAAAACCCCAGCCCTGCACAAGATAGAAAAGGCCATCCGTCAGCTCGAGAACAATAAGGCACGGAAGCGGATGGAATCCCCGCTGAGACACTAAAGTATGGGGCGGAGAGGCACTATTGGCTCGAATGCATGACACCATCTCTCTCATCTGGAAGGAGAAGAGCATGCCGGGAGATCTCAGAGATGTCGTAATCATGATCATATTTTAAGAAGGGGACAAGTCCGACTGCGGTAACTACAGAGGAATCTCCCTGTTATCAGCCACTGGGAAAGTCATCGCTAGAATCCTCCTCAACCGTCTTCTCTCAACTGTCTTCTCCCTGTGGCCGAGGAATTCCTCCCGGAGTCACAGTGCAGATTCCATCCACTACGGGGTACAATGGACATGATCTTCACGGCACGACAAAGACAAGAGAAATGCAGGGAACAGCACCAACCCTTGTACATGGCCTTCTTTGACTCACAAAGGCCTTTGACACTGTTAACCGCGAAGGACTATGGAGCGTCCTCCTCCGTTTCGGCTGCCCCTAAAAGTTTGTCACCATCCTCCGCCTGCTCCACGGCGACATGCAGGCCGTGATCCTGACCAACGGATCTACCACAGACCCAATCCACGTCTGGACCGTGGTCAAGCAGGGCTGCGTCATCGCGCCAACCCTCTTCTCGATCTTCCTCGCTGCAATGCTCCATCTCACTCTCAACAAGCTCCCCGCTGGAGTGAAACTAAACTACAGAACCAGTGGGAACCTGTTCAACCTTCATCGCCTCCAGGCCAGATCGAGGACTGTCCCATCCTCTGTTGTCGAGTTACAGTACGCGGACGACGCTTGTGTCTGCGCACATTCAGAGTCTGAACTCCAAGCCATTGTCAACATCTTCACCGAGGCATACGAAAATATGGGCCTTACACTAAACATACGTAAAACAAAAGTCCTCCACAAACCTGACCCCGCCACACAGCACTGCACCCCGCTCATCAAAATCTACGGCGTGGCCCTGGACAACGTGGACCACTTTCCATACCTCGGGCGCCTACTATCAGCACGGGCAGACCTCGATGACGAGGTCCAACACCGCCTCCAGTGCGCCAGCGCAGCCTTCGATCACCTGAGGAAGAAAGTGTTTGAGGATCAGGCCCTCAAATCTGGCACCACGTTTATGGTCTACAAGGCTGTAGTGATACTCGCCTCCTGTATGGCTCAGAGACCAGATGCACCAGACACCTCAAATTGCTGGAGAAATACCACCAACGATGTCTCCGTAAGATCCTGCAAAATCCCCTGGGAGGATAGATGCATCAATGTCAGTGTTCTCGATCAGGCCAACATCCCCAGCATCGAAGGACTGACCACACTCGACCAGCTCTGTTGGTTAAGACATATTGTCCGCATGCCCGACACATGACTCCTAAAGCAAGCGCACTACTCAGAACTTCTACATGGCAAGCAAGCCCCCAGTAGGCAGAGGAAACATTTCAAGGACATTCTCAAAACCTCCTTGATAAAATGCAACATCCCCACCGACACCTGGGAGTCCCTGGCCAAAGACCGCCCTAAGTGGAGGAAGAGCATCCGGGAGGGCGCTGAGCACCTCGAGACTCGTCGCTGAGAGCATGCAGAAACCAAGCGCAGACAGCGGAAGGAGCGTGCAGCAAACCAGACTCCCCACCCACCCCTTCCTTCAACCACTGTCTGTCCAACCTGTGACAGGGATTGTAATTCCCGTATTGGACTGTACAGTCCCCTGAGAACTCACTATTAGAGTGGAAGCAAGTCTTCCTCGATTTCGAGGGACTGTCTATGATGATGCTCCGGGTTTAATATCCAGTCCTAGCTCCGAGTTTAATGCCCGGTCCGTGCTCCGAGTTTAATACCTGGTCCGTGCTCCAGGTTAATGTCCGGTCGGTGCTCCGGTTTTAATGTCCGGTCCGTGCTCCAAGTTTAATGTCCGGTTCGTGCTCCGGGTTTGATCACAGGCAGTCCCTCGAAATTGAGGAAGACTTGCTTCCACTCCAAAAGTGAGTTCTCAGTTAATTGAACAGTCCAATACAGCAATTGCAGGTGGGGTAGAGTCGTTGGAGAAAAGGGTGGGTGGGGAGTCTGGTTTAAGAACATAAGAAATAGGAGTAGGCCATACAGCCTCTCGAGCCTGCTCTGCCATTGAATACGATCATGGCTTGTCCGATCATGGACTCAGAGCTACTTCCCTGCCTGCTCCCCATAACCCTTTAATCCCTTATCGGTTAAGAAACGGTCTATCTCTGTCTTAAATTTATTCAATGTCCCAGCTTCCACAGCTCTCTGAATTACAACCCTCTGAGAGAAGAAATTCCTCCTCATGTCAGTTTTAAATGGGTGGCCCCTTATTCTAAGATTATGCCCTCTAGTTCTAGTCTCCCCTGTCAGTGGAAACATTCACTCTGCATCCACCTTGTCAAGCCTCTTATACATTTTGATAAGATCACCTCTCATTCTTCTGAATTCCAATGAGTAGATGCTCAACCTTTCCTCATAAGTCAACCCCCTCATCTCCGGAATCGACCTAGTGCACCTTCTCTGAACTGTCTCCAAAGTAAGTATATTCTTTCGTAAATATGGAAACCAAAACTGCACGCAGTATTCCAGGTGTGGCCTCACAAATACCCTGTACAGCTGTAGCAAGACTTCCCTGCTTTTATACTCCATCCCCTTTGTAATAAAGGCCAAGATTCCATTGGCCTTCCTGATCACTTGCTGTATCTGCATACTAACCTTTTGTGTTTCATGCAGGTCCCACTGTACTGCAGCATTTTGTAATTTTTCTACATTTAAATAATAGCTTGCTCTTTGATTTTTTTTCTGCCAAAGTGCATGATCTCACACTTTCCAACATTATACTCCATCTGCCAAATTTTTGCCCAGTCACTTAGCCTGTCTATGTCCTTTTGAAGATTTTTTTGTGTCCTCCTCACACATTGTTTTTCCTCAGCAAACTTGGCTACGTTACACTCAGTCCTTTCTTCCAAGTCGTTAATATAGATTTTAAATTGTTGGGGTCCCAGCACTGATCCCTGCGGCATCCCACTAGTTACTAATTGCCAACCCGAGAATGAACCATTTATCCCGACTCTCTGTTTTCTGTTAATTAGCCAATCCACTATCCATGCTAATATATTACCCCCAACCCCGTGAACTTTTATCTTGTGCAGTAACCTTTTATCCCATAGTACTTAAGGAAGTGGCCTAGAAATAGTAGATGCATTGGTGGTCATTTTCCAACATTCCATGGACTCTGGATCAGTTCCTATAGATTGGAGGGTCGCTAATGTAACCCCACTTTTTAAAAAAGGAGGGAGAGAAAACAGGGAATTATAGACTGGTTAGCCTGGCATCGGTAGTGGGGAAAATGCTGGAATCAATTATTAAAGATGTAATAGCAGCGCATTTGGAAAGCAGTGACAGGATCAGTCCAAGTCAGCATGGATTTATGAAAGGGAAATCATGTTTGACAAATCTTCTAGAATTTTTTGAGGATGTAACTGGTAGAGTGGATAAGGGAGAACCAGTGGATGTGGTGTATTTGGACTTTCAAAAGGCTTTTGACAAGGTCCCACACAAGAGATTAGTGTGCAAAGTTAAGGCACATGGGATTGGGGGTAATGTATTGAAGTGGATAGAGAACTGGTTGGCAGACAGGAAGCAAAGAGTGGGAATAAACGGGTCCTTTTCAGAATGGCAGGCAGTGGCTAGTGGGGTACCGCAAGGTTCAGTGCTGAGACCTCTGCTATTTGCAATATATATTAATGATTTAGATGAAAGAATTGAATGTAATATCTCCAAGTTTGCAGATGACACTAAGCTGGGTGGCAGTGTGAGTTGTGAGGAGGATGCTAACAGGCTGCAGGGTGACTTGGACAGGTTAGGTGAGTGGGCAAATGCATGGCAGATGCAGTATAATGTGGATAAGTGTGAGGTTATCCACTTTGGTGGCAAAAACAGGAAGGCAGATTATTATCTGAATGGTGACAGATTAGTAAAAGGGGAGGTGCAACGAGATCTGAGTGTCATGGTACATCAGTCATTGAAAGTAGGCATGCAGGTACAGTAGTCAGTAAAGGAAGCGAATGGCATGTTGGCCTTCATAGCGAGGGGATTTGAGTATAGGAACAGGGAGGTCTTATTGCAGTTGTACAGGGCCTTGGTGAGACCACACTTTGAGTATTGTGTGCATTTTTGGTCTCCTAATCTGAGGAAGGACATTCTTGTTATTGAGGGAGTGCAGCGAAGGTTCACCCGACTGATTCCCGGGATGGCAGGACTGACATATGAAGAAAGACTGGACCTACTAGGCTTATATTCACTAGAATTTAGAAGAATGAGAGACGATCTCATATAAACATATAAAATTCTGATGGGATTGGACAGGTTAGATGCAGGAAGAATGTTCCCGATGTTGGGGAAGTCCAGAACCAGGGGTCACAGTCTAAGGATAAGAGATAAGCCATCTAGGACCGAGATGAGGAGAAACTTTTTCACTCAGAGAATTGTGAACCTGTGGAATTCTCTACCACAGAAAGTTATTGAGTCCAGTTCGTTGGATATATTCAAAAGGGAGTTAGATGTGGCCCTAACGACTAAAGGGATCAGAGGGTATGGAGAGAAGGCAGGAATGGGGAACTGAAGTTGCATGATCAGCCATGATCATATTGAATGGTGATGCAGACTCAAATGGTCGAATGGCCTGCTCCTGCACCTATTTTCTATGTTTCTATTTGGCACCTTGTCAAATGCCATCAGGTCCAGGGGATTTATCCGCCTTTGGTCCTGTTATCTTACTAAGTACCGTCTCCATAGAGATTGTAATTGTGTTAAGTTCCTCCCCCCCACCTATAGCCCCTTGACTATCCACTCTTGGTATATTGTTTGTGTTCTCTACCGTAAAGATTGATACAAAATATTTGTTCAGAATTTCTGCCATCTCGATGTCCCCATTACTAATTCCCCGGTCTCGTCCTCTAACGGACCAACATTTACTTTAGCCACTCTTTTCCTTTTTATATACCTATAGAAACTCTTGCTATCGGTTTTTATATTTCGTGCTTGTTTACTTTCATAGTCTATCTTCCCTTTCTTAAACATTTTTTTAGTCATTCTTTGCTGGCTTTTAAAAGCTACTAGTTTTGGCCACTTTGTATGACCTTGTTTTTAATTGGAGACTGTCCTTTATTTCTTTAGTTTTTTACACCTTTTTCTCCTCACTGGAATATATTTTTCTTGAGAGTTGTCAAATATCTCCTTAAATATACACCACTGTTCATCAACCGTGGAACACTTTAATCTATTTTCCCAGTCCACTTTAGCCAACTCTGCCCTCATACCTTCATAGTCTCCTTTATTTAAGCTTCGTACGCTGGTTTGAGATCCAACTTTCTCATCCTCCATCTGAATTTGAAATTCAGCCATGCTATGATCCTTCCGCTGCCTGCGCTTGTTTTCTGCATGCTTTCCGCAACGAGACTCGAGGTATTCAGCGCCCTCCCGGATGCTCTTCCATCACTAGGGCGGTGTTTGGCCAGGGACTCCCAGGTGTCGGTGGGGATGTTGCAATTTATCAAGGAGGCTTTGAGGGTGTCCCTGAAATGTTTCCTCTTCCCACCCTGGGGCTCGCTTGCCGTGTAGGAGTTCCGAGTAGAGCGCTTGCTTTGGGAGTCTTGTGTCGGGCATGCGAACAATGTGGCCCACCCAACGGATCTGGTCGAGTGTGGTCAGTGCTTCAATGCTGGGAATGTTGAGCGAGAACAGTGACGGTGGTGCGTCTGTCCTCCCAGGGGATTTGCAGGATCTTGTGGAGACATCGTTGGTGGTATTTCTCCAGCAATTTGAGGTGTCTGCTGCATATGGTCCACGTCTCTGAGCCATACAGGAGGGCGGGTATCACTACAGCCCTGTAGACCATAAGCTTGGTGCCAGACTTAAGAGCCTGATCTTCGAACACACTCTTCCTCAGGTGGACGAAGGCTGCGCTGGTGCACTGGATGAGGTGTTGAACCTCATCGTCAATGTCTGCCCTTGCTGATAATAGGCTCCCGAGGTATGGAAAATGGTCCATGTTGTCCAGGGCCGCGCCGTGGATCTTGATGACTGGGGGGCAGTGCTGTGTAGTGGGGTCAGGTTGGCGGAGGACTTTTGTCTTACGGATGTTTAGTGTAAGGCCCATGCTTTCGTGCGCCTCGGTTAAGATGTTGACGATGACTTTAATACCCGGTTTAAGGTGTGGTCCGTGCTCCAGGTTTAATACCCGGTCCATGTTCCATGATTAATGTGTGTTCCGTGCTCCAGGTTTAATACCCGGTCCGTACTCCGAGGTTAATGTCCGGTCCGTGCTCCGGGTTTAATGCCCGGTCTGTGCTCGGGTTTTATGCCAGGTCCGTGCTCCGGGTTTAATGTCCGGTCCGTACACCGGGTTTTATGTCCGGTCTGTGCTCCGGGTTTAATGCCCGGTCCATGCTCTGGGTTTAATGTCCGGTCCGTGCTCTGGGTTTAATGTCTAGTCCGTGCTCTGGGTTTAATGTCCGGTCTGTGCTCTGGGTTTTATGTCCGGTCTGTGCTCCGGATTTAATGCCCGGTCCGTGCTCCGGGTTTTATGTCCAGTCCGTGCTCTGGGTTTAATGTCTGGTCCGTGCTCCCGGTTTAATGTCCGGTCCGTGCTCCGAGTTTTATGTCCGGTCTGTGCTCCGGGTTTAATGCCCGGTCCGTGCTCTGGGTTTAATGCCCGGTCCGTGTTCCGAGTTTACTTTGTTTAGATCTGGGCACCCCATCTCAGGAAGGATATATTGGCCCTGGAGGGGGCACAGTGCAGATTCACCAGAATGATACCCAGGGCCAAAAGGGTTAAATTATGAGGACAGGTTGCATAGACTAGGCTTGTATTCCCTTGGGTATGGGAGATTGAGGGGTAATTTGATTGAGGTGTTTAAATTGATAAAAGAGTTTGATAGGGTAAATACAGAGAAACTATTTCCTCTGGTGGGGGAATCAAGAACAAGGGGACTTAACCTCAAAATTAGAGCCAGGCCATTTCGGAGTGAAATCGGGAAACACTTCTTCATACAAAGGGTAGTGGAAATCTGGAACTGTCTCCCCCAAAAGGCTGTGCATGCTGTGGGTCAATTGGAGTGTTCAAGACTGAGATCAATAGATTTTTGTTGGGTAATGGTATCAAAGAATATTGCAATGTATATGCTTCATGGGTTCCTTGCTTAAGAATTCATAGCCACACATTGTTATTAAGAACTAGTTGGTTTATTAACAAAGGTTTAACAATCACACGACACATTACCAGTTCATCCACCAGACTCACAACCACCTGCCTCATCGTGGAGCCCCCCCAAACCCTACTGGCTGGGGTTTTATTGAGCCTTGTGAACATCACGTGACTGGCTAAGCCACTCCCAGCTCTATCAACCTGTGAGCATCATCACAGGTGCATACATTGCAGATATGATGCAAAGGTCGGTGAATGGGGTTGAGGTGCAGATCAGCCATGATCTAATTGAGTGGCGGAACCGGCTCGAGAGGGGCTGAATGGCCTCATCCCGCCCCTATCTATCCATAATTGATTTTGCCTTTTGTTTCTGAAGCTGGCAGGTGGAGTCGAGGATGTACAGTCACCTGACCAGTCAGATAGCCAGGCAATGGGCAGCTGACACAGCACCTTCTCGGGTAAGCTACAGCCCAGACCCTCGTCGCAATCGTCAGGGAGCAAGGGGATCCGCCTTATTTTAACCAGCGTTATTTTTCTTTCTCACTCTGCAGACCTCCGAGCTGTCCAGCCCGACTGGGACCAGGAGCCACTCATCACGAGGGGAACGGATGCTGGGGTCAAACGTATCGATGCTGCAGAGGGAGAGCAGGACCAGGGACGGGCTTTCCGAGAGTCCAGCCTGGGCCCAGTCGCGCAGCAGGACCAACTCTGTGAGCTCCCGGGGGCGGGCAGATTCAGTGGAATCCCGAGAAAAGGCTCTGGCATCAATAGGTGATTTGAAGGAGCTGAACTTCCTGGCGGTAGCAATAATCTTTACGGGGCAGACCCTCTGGGCATTTACTCACTAGCGTGCGAACAGCAGTCAACTGAAACTTTGATAAAAGTGCCAGCTGTGGCTCAGTGGGCAGCACCCTCGCCTCGGAGTCAGAAGGTTGTGGGTTCAAGTCCCACAAAAATCTAGGCTGGCACTCCAGTGCAGTGCTGGGGGAGCGCTGCACTGTCGGAGGTGCCGTCATTCAGATGAGAAGTTAAACCACTGCCTCTCTCAGGTGGATGTAAAAGATCCCATGGCACTATTTTGAAGAAGAGCAGGGGAGTTATCCCCGGTGTCCTGGCCAATATTTATCCCTCAATCAACATCGCAAAAACAGATTATCAAGTCATTATCGCATTGCTGTTTGTGGGAGTTTGCTGTGCGCAAATTGGCTGCCGCGTTTCCCACGTTACAACAGTGGCTACACTTCAAAAAGTACTTCATTGGCTGTGAAGCGCTTTGAGATTCCGGTGGTCGTGAAAGGCGCCGAAAACCTTGAGTCTCTTCGCCGGGAACACGCGGAAACCAAGCGGAAGGAGCGCACGACAACCCAAGCACCCCACCCACCCGTCCCTCCAACCACCGTCTGCCCCACCTGTGACAGAGACTGCAGGTCCTGCATTGGACTCATCAGTCACCTGAGAACTCATTTTAGTGTGGAAGCAAGTCATCCTTGACTCTGAGGGACTGCATAAGAAGAAGATATAAATGCAAGTCTTTCTTTCTTTTAAAATGTCTTTGTCTCTCTCACTGAGACAGGATACGAGGGAATAGGGATGCCAACTGTGGTTGGATGTATTCCTGGCGGTGTTATCACATGGCCTCCAACCACACTCTTGCCGTTGGTCGCCCAACATGTCTATCCTTGTGGACTGCGATCTTTCTCTCAGCTCTCGCCTGCAACCATCATCATCATCATCATCATAGGCAGTCCCTCCAAATCGAGCAGACTTGCTTCCACTCTAAAAGTGAGTGTTCAGGTGACTGAACAGTCCAATACGGGAATTACAGTCTCTGTCACAGGTGGG